>NW_007246642.1:134152-187159 GCF_000164805.1 Carlito syrichta | reverse complement strand
AGTGTCCATGTCTTTGTGGGTTTGGGGGGAACTTTGTTGGTGTTGATATTTATTTTTATTCCACTGTCGTCTGAGAAGGTGCATGGCAGTATTTCAATCTTATGGAATTTTCTTATGCTTGATTTGTGACCCGGGATGTTTTCAATCTTAGAGTATGTTCCATGTGGTGATGAGTAGAATGTATATTCCATGGTTGCTGGGAAAAGTTTTCTGTAGGTATCAGTTAAGTCTTTTTGGTGAAGCATCAAATTGAGGTTCTGGATCTCCTTGCTGACTTTTTGTCTTGATGATCTGTCCAGGGTTGTTAGTGGGGTGTTTAAGTCCCCAGCTATGCTAGTGTTAGACGCAATATCTTTTTTTAGTTTACCTAGAAGCTGCTTTATGAAAGTTGGTGCTTCTATGTTGGATGCATACGTGTTTAGGATGGATAATTCTTATTGTTGAATTGAACCTTTTATCATTACATAGTGACTTTCAATATATTTTTTAATTTTTGATAACTTAAAGGGCATTTTGTATGATATTAAGATCATGACTCCTCCTTTCTTTTATGTTCTATTTGCCCAGAATTTTATTTTTCTATCCTCTTACTTTGAGTCCGTGAATGTCCTTTCTGGTGAGATGAGTCTCTTAGAGACAATATATTGTGCCCCATGATATTTTATCCAATTTGCCAGGTTAATTATTGAGATGTGAGAGTTTATTCCTGTCATGAAGTTCTTATAGAGGTTGTTGTTGCTGCTGCTGTTTGTTTATTTGTTTGTTGTCTTTCTTTTTATTTTTGGACTGGTTTATGTGTGTTTTCAATATTTTTACTGCATTCTTGTGAAGGGCATTGCCATTCGTTTTTTTTCTTTCTCCCTTGTTTGATACTTTCTTAAGTTTTTCTTGTAGAGCTGGTCTGGAGGCAGTGTAAGCTGCTAGAGATTGAATGTTTGGGAAGGATTTTGATTCTCCATCATTGATGATACTTAGCTTAGCTGGGTAGGTAATTCTTGGTTTATCTTTGAGAGCTTTATAGTTGGGGCTCCAAGTTCTCCTAGCCTGAAGTGTTTCTGTAGATGAGTCTTCTGCTATTCTAATTGGTCTTCCCCAGCAGCTAGTCTGACCTTTCTCTATTGCTGTCTTTAAGATAATTTCTTTTATACCTACTTTGTGTATGTGAATTACTATGTATCTAGGAGTTGGTCTTCTCATTTATTGTCTTGAAGGAATTCAATGAACCTCTTGGGTTTCAATGATTGTGCCACTGATGAGATGAGGGAAGTTTTCTTGGATAATTTCATGGAATGTTTATTCCAGAGTGGTCTCTATTTGCCTCAGGGATTCCAATTAATCTTAAGTTTGACTTTTGAAATAATTGCTCATCTCTTGGAGGCTTTGTTCTGTCTTTTTTAGCTTCTTCCCTATGTTTTTAATGTTTGAATTAGTTCCATATTTTGGTTCTCAAGCTCTGAGATTCTTTCTTCTGCTTAGTTAATTGTGCTTTCCATGCTTATTAGCTTGTTGATTATTTCATTCACTGTATTCATCATTGCTGTTATCTCGTAATCAACTCCTTCATTCTCTCTTTTTGTCTCTTCCCAATTCTATTTATTCTCTCTATTAATATCTTGATAGCTGGGTTTGTGGTTGGAGATCATTCATTCTGGGGGCTCTTCATTGTTTGAGTTCTAATATCTGTATTCTTAGTGGCTGACCTCCAAGGGGTCTGTGTGAGACTCATATTTTTCCTTTGGTTTTCTTCATTTGTGTAGGTTTTCCTCTCCCCCCCCCCTTTTTTTACCTCTTCTTTAATTCTGTTGTTCAGTGATGGGGAGATAGCTTTTATTTCTGTTTGCTCAATCTCCTATTCTTCCTTATGTAGATTCTCTGGTTTTTTTCAATTATGAAGTTGGACTAGGAGTGGGAATCTGTGCTTTTTGCAGTTTTGAATTTTAATTGAGGGGGGAGCTGTGCTTCAGAAGCTCTCTGCAGGCCCCAGTTTCCGCCGACAGGTGTGTGGGCCCCCTGAAAGCAAAACAAGATAAGAAAAGGGGAAAGAATGGAAAACGGAAAGAGGAAGATGAAATGGATGTTGAGAGAGAGAAGAAGGAGAGAGAAAACAGACAGGCATACTAACTAACAAATAAACAGAGAGACAAAGACAGAAAAAATAAAAAAGACCAAAACATACAATCATACAAACAAATAAAGACCCCCCTCTTAGTATATTCTCCTTCAAAAATACCCATACATAAACAGAAAATCTAAAAAAAATTAACAGAAACAAAGCAAGTACAAAAATGTAAACAAAAACAGAAAGAAAGAAGAAGGAAAAAAAGCTAAAAAAAATAAAATAAAAAAATAAAAAAACTCTCTTTCTGGCAGTTTTTGGAGTCCAGGTTCTTTTCAGACCTCCGCCTTAGGGAGTGGCTCTTGTTCCCAGCTCCTCCTCTTTGCTCTCAGTGCAGGCTGATAGGGTCACTCTCAACATGGATCAGATGCCCCACAGACTACAGTGGGAGGAGGATGGCTGCCGCTGCCCAATTGGCTGCCGCTGCCATCAGGTCTCCCACTTAGATCTGACGCGTCTGTGCCAGTTTCCAGCTTGGGGGAGAGGTGTCTGTCTCTCTGAGTCTGATGAGAAGAAATCCTCTGGGTCCCAAGATGGAAACTGGGCAGAACTGGGCTGGGCAATGCAAGTCTCTCCCTGGTTCTGGGACTGAGAAGATGGGGCCCGTGGGCATCCCATCACCAGCATCGGAGTTTTATTCCAGATTTCCACTCCCTGCCTTCTCGTGCCAGGTCTGCTGCTGCAGGTGATGGCGTGGGCCGGTGCCGGTGCTGAGGGGCAGCTGTTCTCTGCTGCCTCCTCTCAAGAGAGCCCCACGCCTGACAGATGATCCTGTACACAGGGTCTCCAATCTCAGGGCAGTGGTGGGTAGCAGTCACCTGCAGAGGATAGCCCGGGTGCATGAACCCAAGTCTCCCCCCAGATGGACTTCCACTCACCCACTGGCACACACCCACTCACGCACAGCATCTTTACGGACACTCCCTTTTGCAGAGACTCTCACAGTCCACCCTGTGAGGTCACCATCTGCATCACAGTTGCTTAATTGGAGGTGGATTATTTTTCAAAGAGCCAAGGTAAATTTACCACTTAAGATGATATTTCCTAGTTGTAGTCATTTTGTACAGAATGAGATTTATATGAAAACATTGTTCTACAGTATAGAATTCTGTATAAGTACTGAATAAGAAAAACAAAAGTAAGGTGTTGAAAAACTAATAGCAAATTTCACTGGAAATTAAACTAATAATGTCTAGAGGAAGGATCAAAATTAGAGTCTGGTTTGGGGTTTTGTTGAAGAGGAATAAAGTAAGTCTGACATCTAGAGCCAATTTTATGGTTCATCTTTATGAGGTGAACCTTGCTTTATGGTGGTTAGAAGTGGTAGCTTGGCAAAAAATTAGCACTCTCTGATAGGCATCCTTAAGTCACTTCTTGATAGCTAGCCAACTACCCAGAACTAGTTTGAGCTATAGCTGATGAATGATGGTGGCTGAATTATTGAACTCTTTTTTGAAAGTTAATATGTACTAGGGTCCTATAGCTTATTTATTTATCTATGTATTTATGTATTTATGTATTTATTTTTGAGTTGAAGTCTCATCCAGTCGCCCAGACTGCAATATGGTGGCACTCTCATGGCCACCTCAGCGTTGACATGCTGGACTTGGCTATCCTTCCACCTCAGCCTTCCAGGAAGCCAGAACTACAGGTGAATGCTACCATGCAAGGCTAATTTTTTTACTTTTATTGTAGAGATGAGGTCTAGCCAAGTTGTCTGGGTTGGTCTTGATCCTGCGGGCTCAAGCAATCCACTTGCCTCAGACTCCCAAAGTTCTGGGATTACAGGCTAAGCCACTGAGCCCAGCCTCCTAGAACTTCTTAACCCAAAGAGAAGGCAGACTCAATGTTGTTTTGCCTAATAGGGAAGATCTGTGGGTTTTACCCAACTCATATTATTCTTCTTTCTTAATTTATAACCCTACATCTGATTATGCTAAATTGAGCCTACCTTTTATAATGGCAGATTCTGTATGGCAAAGTTCAACCAATCACCAATAGAAAATGTTTGAAAATAAAAACCAATACGACAATAAATCTAATACAAATAGAAAACAAAGCAGTATAACAACTAGTTGTGCAGCATTAACACTGTATTAGGCATTCCACAAAATAATAAGAGACATCTATGACAAACTTGTGGCCAACATCATACTTAATGGGCAAAGTTGGAAGCACTCCCCCTAAGATCCGGAACAAGATGAAAGAATGCCAACTCTCATCTCTTCTATTCAACATGATATTAGAAGTCCGAGCCAGAGCAACCAGGCAAGAGAAGGAAATTAGGGATAATCAAACAGAAAAAGAGAAAGTTTAGTTATCTCTCTTTGATTTAACAACTCTAGAAGATCTGTCAAAAGCCTCTTTTCACTGATAAATGACTCAGGTTAAAAAATCAATGAGCACAAAAAGAAAATTTCATTTCTAACCACAGCAACAAGCAGACTGAGAATCAAATAAAAACACAACTCCATTCATAATAGCTACACACACACACACACACACACACACACGCAAAATAAAGCAGCTTGGCATTCATCTAACCAATGAAAACTGCAAAACACTGCTCTAAGAAATCAAGAATGACACACATGAATGTAAAAACATCCCATGCTCATGGATTAGAAGAATCAATTCTTTCTATGCCAATATCAAAACAGCATGGTATTGGTATAGGAATAGACACATAGACCAATGGAGCAGAACTGAAAATTCAGAAGGAAAACCACAGTTCCCCAACCAACTCATTTTCAAACACAAATCTATAGCAAACATTGGGGAAAGGAAACCATATTTAGAAAATGGTGCTGAGAAAACTGGCTAGCTACATGCTGATGAATGCAACTGACCCCTCCCTATTACCATATAAAACATTAACTCCATCAAAAGAGGACTGGATAAAAAATACGTGGTACATATATACAATGGAATATTATGCAGCCATAAAGAAGAAAAAAATCATGACCTTTGCAGCAACCTGGATGGACTTAAATTCTATAATACTGACTGATCTTTCACAGAAACAAAGAACCGAGTATCATATGTTCTCACTCATAAGTGGACCTTGAACAGCTATTGCAATACTATAAGAAAAGGATGACAGTAGCGGGAAACTGCAGGGGATTGGAGGGCACATCTCATCAACAAGGGTAACAGCAGAATAAATATCTGTATACCTCACCCTGAATTGCACCATACAATTTTAAAATAAAAAATTTAAAGGTGAAAAAAAAAACCAAGAAAAAAAAACATTAACTCAAAATGGATCAATGATTTAAATGTAAAACCTCAAACTATAAGAATCTTAGAAGAAAACTTAGGGAACACCCTCCTAGTCATTGGAGTAGTCAGTTAGTTCATGGTCAAGTCCTCAAAAGCAAATGAAAGAAAAGCTGAGATTGACAGATGAGACCTTATCAAACTGGCAAGCTTTTGCACAGCAAAAGAAACCATCAAGAGAGTAATGCGACAACCCATGGGATGGGAACAAATATTTGCAAGCTTTGCATCTGAAAAAGTCCTAACATACAGGAACTACAAGGAACTCAAACAAATAAAAAACATGTCATTCAAAAGTGGGCAAAGGACATGAACACACACTCCTCCAAGGAAGACATAAAGTGAACAAACACATGAAAAAATTTGCAGCCTCACTAATCATCAGAGAAATAAAAAGATACCGCCTCACACCAGTAAGGATGACTGTCATTAATATGTCAAAAAACAAAAGGTGCTGGTGTAGCTGCAGAGAAAAGGGAATGCTTCTGCACTGTTGGGAATATAAGCTAGTTCAGCCTCTAGGGAAAGCAGTGTGTCCATGTCTCAAAGAAATTGAAATTGAACTTCCATGTACAATCCAGCAACCTCTTTTCTGGTAATATACCCAAAGGAATGTAAATCATTCTACCAAAAAGACACCTGGACATGTTTATTGCAGCACTATTCACAATAGTAAAACGTGGAACCAACCCAAATGCCCATTGAAGGTAGGCTGGATAAAAAAATTTTAAAAAGTGGTACATATACACTATGGAATATTATGCAGCCATAAAGAAGAACAAAATTATGGCCCTTGCAGTAATGTGGATGACCCTGGAGATGATTATATTAAATGAACTATAACAGAAACAAAGAACTGATTTCTGCATGTTCTCACTTATAAGCAGGCCCTAATCACGGGTCATACAAGCATAAGGGCGGGAGAGGCAGACATTCAACACTACTTGGGTACAGGGAACATATGATAACTGATCCACTATCAGAGCCAGAGAGAGCCAGTTAGAAGCCCAAACTTCATCTGCATACAACTTACTTATGTAGTAAATCTTCACTTGTACCCCACAACTCAAAACAACAGCAATAAAAATTGAAGCATATAAGAAAATATATGTGACCAGGCTCAGAGGCTCAGCCTGTAATCCCAGCACTTTGGGAGGCCGAGGTGAGTGGATGGCCTGAGCCTATGAGTTCGAGACCAGCCCGGGCAACTTGGCAAGACCTCATCTTTACAATAAATCAAAAAATTAGCCGGGTATGGTGGTGCTTGCCTGTAGTTCCAGCTACTTGGAAGGCTGTGGCAGAAGGATCACCGGAGTCCAGCAGGTCGAGGCTGCAGTGGCCGGTAGCATGCCACTGCCCTCCAACCTGGGAAACAGAGTGAGACTCCAACTCAAAAAAAAGGAAAATATATGTTCAAAATAGAAAAGAAATACTACAATACTAAATAAATACTACAATAATAAAAACAATACAAATAAAAATACTGTATAACTAGTTGTATAGCTTTTATATTGCATTAGGCATTGCAAGTAATCTAGAGATGATTTAAAGTATTTGAGATCATGTACATATGCAAATATTATATGCAAATATTTTTCCATTTTTAATCAGGGACCTGAGCAGATTTTGGTATTTGTGGGGGCTGGGGGTTTTAGAGCCATACCCCGTGGATAACAGAATGACTTTACCTAGTCTTTTTCCAAAATTAAATTTAACTTGGCAAACATGTCTTTTTCCTCATTTAACTTTAGAAAAAAAATAAAACACAAGACTAGATTACAAGGTAATATCTTTCTTTTGCCAGGTGTCTTTGTGTGTTTTTGAAATTCTTTTTAATGGAATGAAAACGACTGTCTTTGGAGGGAAAAACAAGCAAACAAACAAACTGGTCTAAATTATTGGTTTTTTATTTGTTGGATAAAAATACTTGACTTGCCCTTTTACTTTCTAATTGGTTGCTTGTCATCCCTCATTGTGGAAACATACCTCACGGTAAATAATTCTCCTAAGACAATGCAATAAGAATTTAATTCAGGAAAGTATAGAATTTAATTATTTATGATGTTATCTTGTGTCAGAAAAAATTACTGGCTAGTCTTCATGGCTCAGCCTGTCATCCCAACACTTTGGGAGGCCGAGGCAAGTGGATTGCCTGAGCCCGCAGGTTGGAGGCCAGCACCGGCAACTTGCCAAGACCTCGTCTCCACAATAAATAAATCAAAAATTAGCTGGGCATGGTAGGACGTGCCTGTAGTTCCGGCTACTTGGAAAACCCAGTCGGTCAACATTGGTGTGGCTGTGAGCGTGCCACTGCACTCCAGCCTGGGTGATGAAGTGAGACTCCAACTCAAAAAAAAATTATCATTATAGTAATGACTATAAACGAATTTGTTTATTACTATAAGTGAATGTTTTTGGAGGGAAAAAGAAAAACAAGCAAGCAAACAAACTGGTCTAAACGATAATAGTAATGATAATAATAAGGAATAATTTTCTAATCATCAGCGTGCACGGGGTTTTCTAAATTTTTCACTAGTTGTGTACCCATGGATATTGAAGACTTTGGGAAAAACCATGGCGTTGTTACTCTTTACTCCCAGTGCAATCCAGTTGCAATTTCTGCCTCTTCTCTTGGCATTTGCATTGTTTCAGCTGACTTATCTGCTCCCCCTTCCTTTCTCACCTTCCTATGTGGTACCCCGTAAGAACAGGACCAACCCCCAGAGACTGAAACGTGGTCCCTCAGCCCATAAGTATGGGAGTCACCGTGCTTCTGGAGCACAAGCCCTGTGATTTGTGTGATCTGCCTGGTTCCCTTAAGATGTCTGTTAAAATATCTCTGCTTCCCCTGTGCTTGGCAGAAACTGCTTTTGGCCACCACCAACTTTCAAGTTGTACACATCCAGCATATTAGGAGAGTGTGGTCAGTGATGTAGTTGTTAGTTCTGCATACACGTCAAGTTCATCACAGCTCATGGCTTGTGCTAGCAACCTTTGTTCCCGGGCAACTTGCTCTAGAGGGTACCATCAGGTAAGTGAGCTATTTAGATCTGCTTGTTCCTCTCCGTCAGACAGAATGAGACTACACATCAATACCTTGAAAACCCTCCCATCAGTTGGAGGTGTAGACTTCCTGCTGTGACACCAGTGCTCTCTGAGCCATTTGTTTTATTTTATTTTTCTCACCTCCATCTCAGGAGGCTGTTGGATTTAGTTTTGCCTGTACTGTGTTCTAGTATCTACAATTTTCAAAATGGAGTCGTCTATGGTGAATACTTCTGTGGAGGTCTAGGCTGCTGACCACCAATTGAATTCCAGGGTTTTCCCTTCCTGCCTTAACCATCACCCTGATACCCATCAGCAGACCAAGTTATAACCAATCTGGCCCCTTCCAGAGTTTAATCACCAGGAGCTGGGCCCAGTCAAGCCTGACATTTTTGTTTCCTGCCTGGAAAGAAGCCCATGGGGAGAGAGGCCTTGGCACCCTGTGCTTAATTTGTTTTCTCTCTCACTTCTAGGATTGTGCATTTCTTTCCATCAGGCCAGACTGGTCTGCCACCGTGGTCCTCGCCTCCCTGTCCCTCTCTCCTCCCCTTGTTCCTCAAAGCTAGTTCCTGGAATGATTCTGCTCTGCTTTTGTTCAGACTCGGTCAGATTTCCAGGCCTTCCCTCAAGCTTCATTGTTCAAGCCGTCTCCCTATAATGCAGGGATCCTCTCAAGTGTATCTGCCAAGCACACAACTTTCCCACTGGCCCAAACATACTCTGCATCTGGGTAGTTGGTGATACCTTCCCAGAAACTTACATGAGATCAGAGCCACGACCTGCCACCCTGCCCTGCAAGACACAAGGTTGGACAGCTTGCCTGGCTGATTTCTGCTGTGTGCGTCTCTTCCTCACCAGAAGTTTTTGCTTGTTTGTTTTGTTGTGTGTTTTTTGTCTGTGCCAAGGCACAGGCAGCTATAAAAGAGGGAAGATGAGGAGACCAGTCTTTGAACTCCTGGCCTCCAGGGATCCTCCTTCCCTAGCTTCTTGAGGGACTGGGGTTGCAGGTGCCAGCCGCCATGCCCAGCTAGAGACTAGTCCAAAATTCTACCTACTAATTTGTAAGCAATTTTACTGCCCGGCTCGTTTTCTGTGAGTTGGGCCTTATCTATTCCTCACTTCCCTGTTTGTGAAGGTCTCTTGGAACGGCTTAGAATTAACTTATTTTATATTGAACTACTGTCCTATCTTTATACTCACTCCTAAAATCTTGGCCTCATTCGCTATTCCTGGAGTTAGAGAAATTTCTCATACCAGCCCTGGTCTGAATGATCCATGCCGTTGCTTAGAGGATAGGGCCACTCACCTGGTGTTGCTGTTTGAATCCTGAGCACTGGCTATTCACCTACTTCCCTCGACTCCGACTGTCTTCTCTCCCATCAGGTCACCAGCCCCCGGGTCAAATCTAACTCTGCTATTGAAATGGATGAAGTTAGCTAATGCTATTTCTTTCATCTTATTTTATTGGAAGCAAACTGTGCATTAAAACCAAATGATGGTTTTGTTCCAGCAGACGGCTACGGCTCACAGCCTGGAAATTCCTAGCAAACCTAATACCATCAAGGGATGTAACCCAGAAGACATAATTACACAGCTCTCTTTTCATGACTTTGTAATGTGTTTCCTAAATTGATATCATTTGGCAACAGCCATATATTTTTGACAAACCCAAAAGACTTGCAATGATGAATTATGGCTTTTTTCCCCTAAGAATACACACACACACACACACACACACACACACACACACACACACACACACCCCTGGAAACTCAGAACCCTACTTATGGCAACAGAATAATTTCAACCATAATTTTTTCCATATTTTAGACAAAGTACATTGGATGTCTCAAGTCTAAATAATAATGGTGTTTTAAGACTTAGTCAAGAAGCCACAAAAATCTTTGACCAGATCCATAGTTCCAAACAGTTGCCATAAATGATGACAGTAATGGAATGTATTCCTTGTATTGGTAAGGAATACTTTGCATCGGATTGATTTAATGAAGTTGTGCAGACCTCCCTGCCTAACTGGGCCATTCATTCTGCTTTTCTCTATCTATTCTTTTCCATGATCACATTTGCCCCACATTATAATTATATGTGGATTTGTTTGCATGTATTCTGATTTTCTGTCTTCACCACTACACTGTAATTTATGGGCTCCATGAGACCAGATATTATGACTATTTTATACCATTAACAGTATGTATGTGTTCAGCACCAATGCTTATTACTCTGTAGGTATTGAGTAAATATTTGTTAGATACATTTATTATAAGCATTAAATACATGACCACTTGTGATGGATTTAAATCGGATTACATAAACCTGCTCATCAGATATACTCTAAGATATAGACAGTTAAATTGAAACAGATTAATGTATGAAATATGTATATGTTATACATACATATTTCAAACAAGTAAATATGATTTGGTAAATAATATCTTGGTCTATTATTTTTTTTATAATACATGTATATTTTAAATGTTTTTAAAGTCTGAAAATTTAGCAATCACGTTTATCTCATATAATAGTTCTACTAAAAATGGCAGTTGATTAAGTTTAAGGATAACATAGTGCTTGGAGGGAAAGTTTACATACTGGACAAAAAAAAACCAGCATTTGTTTTGTGAACTGAATCACTCAAGTAAACAAGATACAATTTTATCAGTGAATCCATTTAGTTCTATATTTACATGTTTGCAAAAATAAAAAGAATAAGTATAGAATAGTAGTGGTTTGACCAAATACCAGCATGGGAGTGGTACGTGGTAAGAAAAGAGATTTAAAAGTTGTAGTTGATTCCAAGTTCCACATGAATATTATTGCGATTACTGAAAAATAAAAACACAGTGTCAGACTAGCTGTCCAGACATGCCTAAGATTTCTATTCAGTCCGGGGGGTCTCACATTCTAAGAGAGACATACATAGCATGCATTTTTACCAGAGGAAAACACGGTGAGGCGTGGGAAGGTTGAAAACATCACAGGGGCGAGGAGAGTTTGCTGCATCTTGGGATGCGGGCATGAGAATTGTCTTTACCTATGTCCACTAGGTCCAAGACTGGCATTGATAATTGGACACTAGAGAGCTGATCCAGAACGAGCTGAGGAACTTAAAAATGGAAGACTTTGGCTCAACGCAAGGAAGAACTTTGCAGCCAAAATATCAGTGTTGGAATGGGATGCTTTTAATATAATGAGTTTCATGAAATCTGAGATCTTCAAAGAGAAGGGAGAAGTCAGAGAAAAAATGTATTTAATTACCTGGGAAACTCTTTCAACTATAATGTCCTAAAAGTGAATAAATAGCTACTATAATGAATTCTTTAAGCCATAAGTAGATTCTACTAAAAATTACAGGTTTCCTCCCTCCACCCCTACTCAGTTCATCCCATTATTTCTAGTAATTTTCTCCAACCCACTAGACCATGTGAGTTTGTCTTTCCTTTCATGTGGCTGACTGAAAGTATGAGCAATAGTATTTTTTTATGTTTATTATAAAGATGTGGGGTACATTTCAGGGTGAGGTATATAAGCATAGATCACGCAGGTACCCTTGTCAATGAGGTGTGCCCCTTCCTCCCCTGGCAGTTTCCCTCAACTGCCATCCCACCCCCACCCTGACAGTTTCCCACTCCTGCCAATCCCTTTCTTATATTATTATGATAATTGTTCAAGGTTCGCTGATGAGTGAGAACATATGGAACTCTGTTCTTTGTTTCTGTGATAAATCACTGAGTACGATCGACTCCAAATCGAGCCAAGTTGCTGCAAAGTCCATATATTTGTCCTTCTTTATGGGCTGCATAATATCCCGTTGTGTATATGCACCACATTTTAAAAATCCATTCCAGGGTCGATGGGCAACACGGTTGGTTCCATGTTTTTGCTATTGTGAATAGAGCTGCAACAAACATATGTGTGCAGGTATCTTTTTGGTAGAATGATTTGAGTTCCTGCAGGCATATTCCCAATAGGGAAATTGCTGGGTTAGATGGAAGGTCGATTTCTAGTTCTTTCAGAAACCGCCACACTGTCTTCCAAAGAGGTTGCACTAGTTTGCATTCCCACCAGCAGTGTAGAAGTGTTCCTTTTTCTCCACTTCCTCACCAGTATCTGTTGTTGCTTGTTTTATGAATGATGGCCATCCTCACTGGGCTCAGGTGGTATCTCAATGTGGTTTTAAGCAATAGTATCAATGAGCTGTAATGTAAACAAGAGGAGCACTATGCCTTTTGACAACAAGGGTAACATGTTGACCCAAGAGATGCTTGATTCATTCCTTTGTTTACTGGTGTTTCCCACCTCTACCCTTCTGCTTTTCTTTGCAGGGAGTCATGCAAGCTGCAGTTTGGTTGCCTCAGCAGAGCCTATTAGAATGAGTACCCAGTGATCCAGCAGCTGGTAAGTCACCTATGATTTCTGCTTCCAGTGACTAGGTGTGGAATGGGGATCTCTTCTTACTATACAACTGAAAGACTTCCATTTGCCATGGCTCTTGGCCACAGAGGCTGATGAAAGTGCACCTTCAACAGCTGGCAAGAAACAAGATGGCAGCAGGAAGGTAGGGTAGTGTGTGCTGGTGGAGACATCTGTTGACTGGACTTCAGGGAGTAGCAGAGTGTGCAATTTGAAACTGCCCGTGCAGCCTTGGGCAGTTTCATAAATAGGCATGAAAGGAAACTCAGAGCAAAGATTGCATGTTTATATCATTCAGGGTCTCTCAAAATGTAGTTTATGTAAGAGTCATCTGAACACTGATTTATTGAAGATTGCAGATTTCTCAGCACCGAGTTCAGCAATTTTGATTTAGCAAGTTGAGGGCTGGGCTCAGGGCCCAGATGAAACTCAGGCACTCAGATCACAGACCTCACATTGAAAACAACTGCTGGCTTAGGCAAAAACAGATCTCTGTATTTTTTAGGTGTTTCTCTCAGAACTGAGAACCAGTTACTAGGGCAAAGGGCTGCGGCCAATATCAAACATATACATGTGTGTTGGTGGGGAGTGGGTATCTTGCATTTGAAATATGCTTTGTGGATCGTTAAAAACAAAAGTGATTATCAGATGCTGAAAATAGTCAGGGAAAATAGAACCATCATCAAATTCCAAACTTCAACTTCAAAAATAAAAATAGCTCAACAGTAGGGCAGAGTGACAGAGTTTGCTTAGGGGTTGAGTGCCAGACTTCTATGTAACAACTCACTGTCGAACGGACTGAACAATTTGCTTAGAGGTCAACACCATCTATAAGCTCAAATGACAGAGTATTATCTTGCTATTACACGACCAGTCTTTCAAGGACAAGGGGCCATATAGCTATTAAAGCGACGTACTGCTTTCATACTAGCCAGTGAGTTTAGGAAACAGAAGATTTTAGAAGGAACATGATAATGATTTTATAATGTTCAGCACAGTTTTTCTGCATTGATTTCCTCAACAGATTTTGAGGGGAGATGGACTCACCTCCTTTCAACGTTGACCACAATGGCTGTCCTTAATAAAACAGAGCACAGAGGTGACTTGCCTCTTTTCATTATATCTAGACAGAAAGGCAGTTGGCAGGATCCCAGCTCATAATCATCTATTTTCTTCATACTGCCTTATTTTGCTTTCAATTCTGGGAAGAATCTCATATGAGAACTCAAGCCTGAGTCATGTCGCTCCGAGATAATCTGGACACCAAAAACCAGGCAAAATGGATGGAATGAAAGCAGCCTGAAGTTCATCAGGTTTACTTTGCCTCCCCCTGTCTCGGGAAGACTAATTTTGCCATGCTTGACTGCAGCTCCACTCCTACAGGAATGGATTGAAAGTGGAAGTCATCCTTGGGCCTTAATCCCTTAGAAACCAGAAGACTTCTTGCAATGTTCCTAACAGGACAGCAGAAGTGAAGGGATGTTTTGAATCAGGCATGGACCGGTTAACCAATAAACCTTAACAGCAAAGTATTTCATTAAGCAACCCAGAATGAGTATTTACTACTTAATGAATACTTTCCACAGTAAAACCCTAAAAATCATGAGCATTTTCGGCATCACTTCACTTGTTTCTTTTTCCTGAATGTCAGAGCGCCCAAGGTACAAATCACACTGAAGGAGCTTCCAGTCTTCTTAGACACGCACAGAATAGTACACCAGGTGTGCTGATGGCTGTGGCCACAGGGACACTCCTGGCCAGCCGTGGTCACCCCACTTTCACAAGAGCACACAACCCTCTTCTCCTTGTTAGATATCTGAAATAGTACTTATGATGCACTCTTTAGAAAATGGGGACCAGGTACAGTGGCACATGCCTACAATCCCAGCACTTTGGGAGGCTGGCATGAGAGGATTGCCTGAGACTGCAGGTTGGAGATCAGCCTGGGCAACTTGGTGAGACCTCATCTCTAGAATAAATTAAAAAATTATCCTGGCATGGTGGTGTGTGCCTGTAGTTCCAGCTCCTTGGAAGGCTGAGGCGGAAGGATCACCAGAGCCCAGCAGGTCGAGACTGCGGGAGCCGTGAGCTTGCTGCTGCACTCCAGCCTGGGTGACAGAGTGAAACTCCAACTCATAAAAAGAAAATATCTGAGTCTAAACATATAATAATAGAAAATGAGGGTCACTTTACACACTTTTGAACTCTTTTTTAGTTAGCTGCACAGACTCTTAATGAGAGAAGAAAGAAAGAAGCTGGATAGGCAGACAGTTAGGACGGGTCCCCAGTAAAAACTGCTGCTGCAAGCCCATGGACTGAAATGAGAACACCTACTGCAGGGTCTGGGGAGGCGGACTCCCCCTTTCACATGCTTCCTTCTGATCAGTGCATTTTCTAGCCTGCTGGTGCCACTACCCCATCAGCCAATCAGCACACTCCCAGGTACTATATAAACCCCTGGTCTCAGCAGTCTTTCCCCAGAAAACCCACTCTGGTCCCCTCTGGCTATGAGAGCTGCAACACTTGCTTTCTGTTCCTGAATAAAAACTTAGACTTGCTCATTCTTTGGTGTCCTCGGTCCCTGTTCTTCTCGGTGGTGAGACAAGAAAACCTGGAACTCACCAGTGTCCTGGGTCCTTATTCTTCTGGGATGTACAACAAGAACCTAGAATTTGCCAAGTGGAGAGAGAGCTGTGACCTTCCCCATGGACTTGGGATTCTCCAAGCAAAAGGCAAGAGCTGCAACACTCCTTAGAACTCCATGGTTGTTGGCATCCTTGAATTCTTGGGCACCACTACATTACCCTCCTCCCCTCATGGGGTCCTAATGGCAGGATCCATAAGTAGAGTAGCTGAGAGCTGCAACACTCCCAAGGAGTTCTCTGGTGCCATCTTGTTCCCCTCTCCAGAGGTCATTACTTTCTTGGGTGCTTTTGTGCTCTTGTGGGTCCCAGGCTGGCGCTGCAGCCCTGGTGAGACTGCAGCATGATGTTCCTTCCCTTGAATATGTAAATGTATTTCCGGTTCTTTTGTTTTTCACTCTCTTGTTGCGGTTGCTGATATTTTATGAAACTACAAATTGTTAGTTTCTTTAAGAAAGTGTCTTTATTTTGATCTAAAAGAATAATGTGATGAAATATTCAAGACATGTTCATGTTACCGCTAGGGATTTGATTGGTGTTGAAAAGAGGAACAATTTGGACACTGAGAGAATGAGAATAACTTTAATAGATGAAGTGGCATTTGATTTGAGCTTTGAAAGACAGGACAGTATTTCAAGAGTCATGGATGGACAAACCCAGAATGACTTAGCAGGAAAAGCTTTTAGAAGGCATGAAATATCAAATAATAATAATAAAAAAAAATATTATTGCTTTAGAAAGTTATGGCAAACGTGTTCTCATTCATAAATTCCTAAGATTTAACTAATTCGATAAGAAGTCAAGTATTAACCTGGTAAGTTGCCATTTATACTAGTCTTGCTTTATTCCCCAATTTCTTTGGAAAAGAGAGAAAAGTAATTCCATTACCTAGCCTATCAAATTAATTTTCATTCTACTTTAAAATGTGAATCACATTTTGTGAGAGTTTGCCTATAAATAGAGGCAGTTCAAACTCATTAATATAATATGAAAAAGTGCAATGAGCACAAAACCTTATACAAATGAAACATTATGATTTTCATCAAATTACAGTAGGTAAAGATTGTGCCATTTCATGCCGGTAAAACAACAACCAGAAAAGCATTTGCCACCTCTTGCTACTGTAAAGGAATTGGTCCTGTTCTCATGCCTGGGTATGTTCCTTCCCGGGAAAGACTGAGCTCTAGTCTGCACTTACCTGTTTTCACTAGAAGGAGAGACTCAGTTTAGAATTTTCAATATGTATTGAAAAGTATTATTTTACCAAAAAAAGACTTTGGACTCTTATCAGGATGGTCCTAGGATCAGAATGACTTTTCTCTACATCCAAAGCTTTCATAAAAGCAACTCAGCAGGCAGTCACCCTTGATAGAGAACCTAAGAATTGTTTTCTCTGTGTCTAGTTTAAGATAGCTTTTAGATCTCTTTTCTGGCCAATTGTGTATAGTTCTTTGAGGTTGCAGGTTAAGGATAACTTATACAACAGTTTCTTCAAGATTTTCAAGCTCAAAAATGTGAACCCTTTAGTCATGTAAAATTGTCCATGGGAATCCCAATAGATAAGATAAAAGGCAATGTTGGTATAATTTATAAGTTCAGTTTCCTATAATTTATTTACTGTGAGATCATTCAGTAAAAACAAATAGCTCTAATAAGACAAATATTTGAAATCGTGCAATTCCTTTTTGTATGATTCATTACAACAGAATTTGTAGGAGTATATATTTAAAACCAAATCCCTGAAAATCTCAGGATGTTCTTTAGTTAAATGCAAGTGACAGGTCATGTTTTCTTTGAGGATCAACACACAAAAAATAATGTGGTAGCTTTAATTAATGCATTGATGAACTTTAGTGTATTATAATTGAAATAAAACATATTTAAGTAGGCATTTCTCTTTGTTTTACTTTTCAACTATTATGTATAGGTATGGGAGTATGTGCACACATACGGTTTACATCTTAGAGTGAAGCAGCATTTTGTTAGAAAAAAAGCATTGTTTTTGTCCTCCATACCAAAAAAAGGAAAAGAAGTAAAAGAAACTAAGACTAAGAGAAACAACTAGTGCCAGATCATTTTGCAATCTGACTTAGAATTAGAACATAAATTGTCTTATATTCTTCTAACTTACTGCTATTAGTTACATTATTGTTGTTGTTATTACTATTATGGTAAAGATAAAACATTTATGAAATTGTAGAACCATAAACCATTTAAAATATATACACTAACACCATAATTTTCTTAGCTCGTGTGGTGAAGTGAGTGACATGCCTGAAACCATACAAATTGTCAGTAGCAGGAACCTGAGGTTTCTGATTCTCTGTCTAGGGTTTTCCCTTTTCTCTTGTTGCTTCTAACTTCAACAGAAATCTCACAGAGAAATAGGTTTAAGAGAACGATCTTACATCACCTGAAACAATTGCACTTAGGTTTTCATGGTCAGTGTTTAATTCATTCTACTGAGAAAACAGTGTCATCTGTGAATCTGGTAAACTTTAGATTTAAAAGCCTTTCCCCAAAACTCTTCTTACTGTATTCTTCTGAGAATTAGAAAAGGTTCCCACCATCGAAAACCACGTACTTTCCAAATAGGTTTATATCCTTATCATAATCTTCTAACTCAATTTACTATGCACCTGTTACTCAGGGTGAATGAATTATTGTTCTATAGTCACAGATGAACTAACATTATATCCATTTATTTTCTGTGTTCCTGAACGGTAGGATATCTATCCTCTTAATGGGAAAAATGTGCACCATATGTAAAGTATTTTCCATTGTACTTAAAGATGTTGTCTTTGTGGCTCATCCAAGACGTCTACTTTCTGTGAATTTACCCTGAAATCACCACAAGCAACTATTAAGTATCCCTCAGTATTACCAAATTTGCAGTCAAAGTGGAAATATGATGCCTTCTCCGGGTTTGAATTCTAAAAGAAAAATTCATAAAGTAAAAATAGCATTCATTGCAATTTGACTTCTTTAATAAATATAAGTAATGCATACAGAGTTAGTAATTGAAATACTTTCTGTCATTTTGGGGATTTTAAATGTTGAGTGATGCCTGTGCTATATTTATATTCACTTTTCTCCCATTAATAATAAAACATTTCCAAGTGGGGATGAGTGTGGCCATAACTTTTCATGGTCTCATTTGAAATTTGGGATCTCAGGCTTTTTCCTCTGGCTCTCTGTTGTCTTATGTTATGATTTTTGTTACCGTTCTTTCTGCTTTGAAAAAACAATTTGCCTAGAGGCTTAATATAATTTATATATATATTTAAGTTTTTAGAAAATATGTAAAGCAGAATGAAAGCATATCAAACAGATGGACCGTAATATTTTAGAGGCATTTAAAACTTTTAAAGAATACGTGTAGCTTGTTTGTGCATGTGACAAGAAGCATTATATGCTGAAGGTACTCAAATGATTTCATCTGCCACTTCGATTTTTGCTTTCAAACTAAGTGCCATCTAGCCCTGGGATTCCCTGAAACACTCTAGTAGACTTTTAAAGACATGAACAACAGAATTGTTTTTATTCTTTGACCCGGAGGTCTGTTATCTCTATAGGTTGGTATTCCAATGCATGAAAATTAATCCTCACTGTTTCCATGACCTCCAAGTTTTGAGCTTTCTGTACAAATGAAACATGAACCTGACTGAACACAATATCCTAGAGAAGGTCTCCAGTCTCAAAAGGAAGTGAAATGGTTTCCTTTTGCTTAATGTCTTTACCTGTAAGTAAATTGTGAGACTCTACATTCTATGAAAGAGAGAGAGAGAGAGAGAGAGAGAGAGAGACTTGAACATTCTTCATCTTTTGTTTCACTCTTACTAGTGCATTATTACTTAAAACTGGTATACTACTTATGTCACTTCAAATTTGTTTGAGAATTGACCCAGTAGGATGTGTTGTGTTTCTTTACTAGATAAACAATTTGACTATTTTCATCTGGATCATTATTCATACAACATCATATTTTTTTTCTCCTAGGATTAAATAGAAATTTTAAAATATTAAAATATCTTTGATTATATTTTTGTAGTAGAGAATACTTTAAAATTGGCGACTGCCATTACCTGATGAATTCTGTGATCCTTATTTGTTTAACTTGTTTAGTTCTGAAGTCTTTACATTTATTTGTGAAAATTATCAAATGAAGGATCGTGCCTTGGCTATAAATGTATTGAAAATATGAATGAATAAAGAGTTTTATTTTTTTCAAATGTAATTCCCTTCCAAAAATAGAGAAAAATTCCTTTATTTGGTTTCAAAGAATAATGTCAATTAATTAATAGCATTTCTTGCCTGACTTGTCTCATTATAGGTAGAACATAAGCAAAGAGAGACAGACGCAAGAATGAACCCTGTCCAATGATGCCTACTTTCAATTTAAACTTCAAATAATATTAATATATGTTAACTAATCTTTGACTGTAACCCATGGTATTTCTAGGAACTGCTGTAATTTACCTGGCCATTGGGAACCTGGAAGAATCTGCTGCAATCTACAGCCAAGTTTTACGCATGGCCAAGTTTACTGTTTCAGAGACAAAAAAAAGGTAGTGGGGGGAGTTTTCTGCTTTATAGTTTCACTGGATGCACTGTGATTCCATGGTGACACATTTTATAGCTTTCTAATTTTGTGTTGTGGGAGGCAGGTTTAACTGTGAAATCACAGCTTTCTAGATCTTTGGGTCACCAAGGGCAGGTCTTCCTCATTACATAAAAAGAAGAATAAAGATGCTAAAAGCATTATTTTGGGATAAGAAGGAATCCAGAAATGTTGTGTATATTGCGGGATTCCACCATTGTTGTCATCTGTATGATTTCACTTTCTGTGAAGGGATATGCCTTGCTTAAGAATAATGATAATAAACTATAAATCCATTTGTTTCTGATAAGAAGGAAGAAATGTCTCAGGTCGAAGTTCCATAGTCTCTGCTCTATTGAGAGACTTCTAAGGATTCTTCATAAGGGAAATTGTTGCCTTGGAGACTCAATGCTCACTCAACCTGATATAACTGAATGAGAACTCATCAAAGTCTGCGCTGACCCTTTACGACATTGCTCAGTGCTTCCTGTTAAAAGAGTCTTACTTCCAGTCCACTGGCATATGGTTCTATTTCATCACCTTATAGTGCTTATCAGTCCTTCCTCTATTGAGGAAATTAGTGATTTTTTTCAGTTGAGCACCCAAGGCAGAGCTGAGCAGTCAGCTGTGTCTACATCCTAGCTCTTCCATTTATTGAATATATGTCTGAGCCAGTCACCAACCTCTATAAGTCTGTTTCCTTGTTTTTAAAATGGGAATAGTGCCTTGCCAGTGGTACAATGAGAGTGAATTTTGGCCCACTATTTCTCAAACATTAATGTGTGTAAGAATCACCTGGTAGATTCTGACTTACTAATCTGGGATGAAACTTGATTTTCTATACATTTAATAAGCTCACATTTGACCTCAACACTGCTGGTTCATAGATCACTCTTTGAGCATCAAGATTATAAATGAGAGACTGAATATATAGACAACAGCCAACCATATATAAAAAAAGGACTTTGATCCACAACATGTAGAAACTTGCCCAGGCAGCTAGACCTTGTCTACAATAACCAGCCGAGAAAGTCAGACATGTAAGAAATGAGACTGGTCTCACTAGCAATAATCCAGGAAGATAAATTCTATAGTGATTAGCCCAAATGGCCAGGATTTAATTAATAATAGACAGCCTCCCTAATCTTTGTCACCATTTGCAACTTTGGGCCTACTAGAGAAAGCCAAATATGTATTTCTCACCAACCATGTAGAATGTCCTATTTCTACTTAGCTCACCTACAACTTCCGTATGCCAAAAGCATCCAATCAGGGCCTCCCTTTGAGTCTGCCAAATCCAAGTGATGGTGGCCAACTCCCTTGCTATAGCAAGCTCCGAATAAGAATAAGTAGTCTTTGCTTGTTCTCAGTTTGTTGGTTTTTGCTTATGTTCACTTAAATGGCTTAAGCAAAGCACCTTCCATTTAGTAAGGACCCAACACATTGTAGCTTTAGGTCTCTAGAGAGTAGAGCTAGATATCTCTCTCCACACAGATGGGGGGCTTCATCCTTCCGCCCTCCAGCCGCCACTCCCTTGGGAAGGGCTGATGTACTTGGGCCACTGAAGTTCACACACACTCTACCTCCTTCTCTTTCCTATGGCAATGTCTTCTTTTGAATTGGAAGGAGCTTGACTATTTGCTTTTCTTTGTTGTTGTTGTTTCCCCTCCTTCTAACTAGTTGCAAGAAAGCCCACACAATTGCCAGTTAACTTCTTTCTCCTTCCCTCTGAAAACTGTGTTAACAGGCCCAGGTTATCTCCCACTCAAAGAAGCCCACGTCATCAGTCCTATCTCTTCATGATCCTGTCCTCTGTGTCATGGGAATAAAATGGTAAGATTTAGATTTCAATCGGGAGGAAAGAGGGAGGGAAACCTCATCAGGCCTAAATCACATACTTGTTCTTAAATTTTTAGTCTTTTTGCCTCAGCATAACCATTAGAAAGCATTCAGACATTCTACTTCAGAACAAGCAGACTATTCCATCCCCCAGCAAATCTCCATCAGATGCAAGGCCAGGACAGCCCAACCTTTCCATTCATGGTCTAGAGTAATCATCTCTAGTAAACTTTTAGGTTCCTTGTCAAGGCCGAAGATCAAAGATCTCCCTTTGGCTAGCCAAAGTCATAGTATGACAACTTTTGGTGAAAGAATTTGTGAGTTGCAAATGTCTGAGTTTGTGAATTGCAAATGTCTAACAAGTCTCTTGCAGGAAAAACCCCTCCAGGCCCAAACTCCCCAAGTTAACCTAATAAGCCCTTGGTGACCTAGTGACACAGATAAACCCCACCTTGACAGCAATCACATGACTAACCCACCCATCTGCCTGTTGTCACCACCTGACATCAGTGCCTGCGCTTGCCTGCCTCTTTGTGATGACATGGAAGCAGACCACCACCCAATCACCTTAATGATCTTCCCCCATCAAGGGGAATGGTTAAAGGGACTCAACCACAAACAGCCGACGACCATTGCCTTGCTAGACTCTGGTGTGGCCACGTGCTTTTTGAGCTATGGCTGTTGCCAGGCTTCCTGGCTTTGGCCCCCTCCCCCACCCTGAGGAGGTGAATCTTCTCTCTCCCTTCCCTTTCTCTCTCTGATTTACTTTTAAATAAACTTTTCTTTTTTAACCTTTTTGCGTGTTGCAAATCTTTGCGTTTACTCGGATCTCTGGGTTGCCAGCACTGTACCTCCAGTTGGCTGGCTCTGGAGGTGCTGCGCCTCCCTGCACCCCTCTCTGCTGAGCCTCTCCCTCGCCGCCCATCCACCCTCACCCTGTCCATACCCTAACAACAGTTATACTGAAGTTTGGGTCACTTCACAGCAAAGCACAAGTGGAATTTTTCTTAGCCATTTTCTCTAAACGTATCTTTCTCTTGAGGAGCTCACTTGGAGAAGAGGTGACTAAGGCAAGGAAGGATTTGCCTGCTCTGGGTTTTCCCGGCCACGTATCACCCAACATTTCAATCACACATCTTTTTCTGTAAGGGTGATTTATAACACAACTGAACACAGACATAATTACTTCGGTGGAATCTTGACTGAAGGGATATAGATATCTTCCAAAGAGGATGAAGAGGAATGGGTGACTCAGACTTTTAACAGTCCAAGTCCAAATGCAAATGCCATGACCTGCATTGGCGTTCAAAACTCTATTTGGCACGGTAAAAAGAAAAAAACCAATATATAAGACCGATCTCAAACCTAAACACAACTGGAAAATCTTGAGCATCTGAATTGTCAGAAATGTATTTACTTGCAAACACTTTTGCAAAAATTTTATTTTAGGGCAACCCCCTCAGGTCCCCTCCCACTCTGGGAGCTTTTCTGTCCTCTCAATAAATCCTGCTTTCTAAAAAAAAAAAAAAATCTATATCTATATCTATCTCTCTCTCTATATATATATATATCAGAATTTTTGCTCTATAAAACATTTTTCCATATACTTGAATGATTTAAACTGCTATCTTGATAACAGCTATTTAGAATACTTTATTATTTGATGTGTCAATGAATATATATAATGGCTCCATGCATTTCTCATTTATCTTGCAAATGTTTTTCAAGTCACCTTGTTTTCCTGTAGGGTATTACAGGAAATAGGGAAAGACCTGAGATTTTCCTAAGGTGTGTCTTTCTATTTTCTTAATAGCACAAGGTAATTAAAATGGTTTTACTTAACCACATAATTTAAGAAAAAAAAATCAATGTCACCGTACAACTTTGCCAAAATACCATTCCTTAAGCTTCTCTGCAAAAGTAGATTCTATTTACCAGTTCTGGAGTGAAGCCTTTGAACTTGTATTTTTAAAACCTCCCCACGTGATTTTGGTGCTATCAGCTTTGGTTTAGAAGTTGCAATCAAATCGATGTCAACTAGTACGATTAAATGCTTCCGGCTTGGAAAACATGCCATCTTTTGAAAGAAAGAGCCATTTACCTCAGCCCAGCCACACATATTGAATGACCTAATCTGTTCCAGGCACTTTGATGTGCACAAAAGTGAACACCACAGGGTTTTTGTCCTCAGGTGGTTCTGAGACTAGAGGCAGAAGGATAGGGACCCGAGAAAGAGAGATACCTAGGTAGACAAGAGAGAAAGAGGAGAAGAAAGACGGAGACAAAGGGAAGGAGAGAGAGAGAGAGAAAAGAAGGGATGGGGGGGAAGAAGAGGAAAAGGGAGAGAGACGGAATTACTCAACTTAGTTGCAGAACGAAGCAAGAAAGATGGCGGTGAACTCCACTGGAATAGATAGAGAAATGGGGAAGGAAAAACAAAAAGCTGCAGAAGAGAACTTTGGAACTGCCTTGAGGGATTGGTCGGTTTCTAACCTCTCTGTTGAGTAATGTGTGGGGGCAGTTGCCATTGGAGTTGTGGGTTGTGACTGGCATTTAGAAACCACTGTGTGTTCCTGCATAAAAAGCCCACAGCACCACTTTGAGGCATCCGTTTCATGATGTAATGCGGTCACCCCAGTTCTGAGAGGGCTTGTGCGTAATGTGTACCTATTCCAGTGAAGTCCAGCAAGGAAAGACATCGGTTCATTAAAACTTACAGGAGGCACTGATGGCCACAGGTTGGTGAAGAATCTGAGCCTCTGGGCAGTAGAGCTGCTGTTTTATAATAAAAGGAATCAAGCGAATTATTCACATTCCTATCCGGCGTGTACAATTACATTGATTAAGAGTGGTGACTACTTTGTTTTCAGTTCTGCTTAGTCACCTGCATCCCATGACTCGTTACTGGGAATATGCATACCCTTCAGAGACCAGCCTTGGCCAAAACCACTCCCTGAGAAAGCAGGCAGAAAAAAGCCAGGTAGAGAGGAAAACAGTCTAGGTGCAGACAATATCCCACACTTCACTCCTATGTAGACTTTTTTCACCCCTACAATCTTCACGTAACTCTGAGCTTCTGCAAGTTCCTGGAGGTGGATACAAGAGTCAAATGTTGCATCCATATTCAGCGTATGCAATAAGGGGCACAGGGTTGGAAGAGCAAAATTGCTACAGTGATGATCGTCCCTCTGACTACATTTTGCCAAACACCACTCAGTGATCCAAACCACTTGGAAAAACGGTCTTTGGCAATTTGGGAAATACCACTGCTATTACTATTCAGGGCCTTGAAGGCCATAGACATGTTATGACCATTATCAGGAATGTATGCACGGTGTTCCATTTTAAGTCTGACACAGGTGACCAGGGGGCCATCCTACTTCCTGGGCAGTTTCATTCATGGTGCCTTTAAAGCAGTCAATGCACAGCAGAGCTATGATCTCTGATCTTTATCTGTACAGCTGGTCACCATCCTGGCTCATCTTATACCAAGTATCCCAATTAGGGATGAGTCTTATTGACCTGTTTTCTCACCAAGGAGAAAATAGATTTATTGGTCTCATTGTATCCACTTAGGCCCTGTTGAGTTCCAAGATGAGTCCCATTGACAGAAAGCATTCCACTCTGACTCACTGGTCAGTATCACTCTCCAAGGTAAAATGATAATAGTCCCCCTTTTGAATAATTGACACCCAGGACTATTATACTTAACAGTGTTTGTCCATTTTCCCATAACCATCAGATGAGTATCTAAATTGTGATTTATTTCCTCTCCTCAGGGGTTATGCAGGAAGCACCAATAGGGTTCAGAGTGAACTTTCCAGGTACAATGGAGAGCATTTTTTCTGGGTACTAGGTTTTGTGGGGAGGACAGGTTATTCTTGCTTTCCCAACTTGGTTGCAGTGATGATTCTTGTGTCTGATTTTGAATTTTCATGGGGTTGCCCACAGTTGTGTCAGTATGTCTAAGGGTGTTGAATGGCCAACATGGGGTATTTCACGGAGAGTGTGGATTGCTTCCTGCAATCAGTTTCTCCAACTCTCCAATGAGTGCTGGATTGTCTTTAAGGCACCGTTGTATTTTTCAATTAGACCGCCAGTCGCTATGGATCTGCTCAGCCTACTGTCACTCTTAATGTCTAGTAAAGTTGGTTCCCTGGTCACCTCCAATGACTTCAGGGGTGTCATAAGCTGCAAAGAGCTGAGACAGTCCTCTGATGGTTAAGCGCTGTGTTGCTCATTTGCTAGGAAAGACCAGTCATAATTCTACAATACCATCAACACAAATGAGGGCAATCTGAGCCCCTCCTGACATGGGAAGAGGGTTGCAATAGAGTCCTCATGGCCCCGTTGCAATAGTGGGTTCATGACCCTATTTGATATGTCCACTTTCTCTGGGCAGTCTCCGTTGGGTAACTCTCAGCATGACAGGCATTATGGAGCAATCATCACAAGCAGTCACTATGCCAAAGTATTCAGTGTGGAGTCCCCAAGCTTTTGCAGCTGCCCACAGTGTCTTCTGTCCTGCATGTTCCATCTTAAAATCTAGCCAACAGGCTTTGGTACCTTTCCAGGTCTGTGACCAAAAGTCAATGAGAAGTCAAACTTTCCCATCATTGCCATATCTCCCAAGCGTATCCCTCCTAGGTAACATTTACATCTAAGTCATAGGAAAGGGACAGGTATAGAGTGCCCAGTGCCTGGGTGGCACCCACAACACTTTAGACAGCACTGAATGCCTGTTAGCACTCCTCTGTCCAGTCCCAATGGGATTTTTTTGGGGGGTCATCTATATAAGGTTTGTACTATCTGCACTAAATGTGGGATAAATGCCCTCCAATATCCCAGCAAGCCCACAAGCTCTTGTAGCTGTTCAAGCAGAGTTGGGTTGAGAAAAGCTTGGATCTTGTCAATAATCGCCTGATGGTTCTTTTCCTGCAAATGTTCCATCATTTGATGTGCCCCCTGTTCCAAGTTTGTGAGAGAAACCAAGGTTAGCATAATCTCATCTCTATGTTAAAACAGAGACACGGATGCAGGTCATCACCTCCAGCTTCCCAAGTCATTTTTTTCTTTTGAGTTGGAGTCTCACTCCATCGCCCAGGCTGAAGTGCAGTGGCACGTTCACGGCCACCCCAGTGTTGACCCACTGGGCTCCCATGATCCTTCCACCTCAGCCTTCCAAGTAGCCAGAACTACAGGCACACGCCACCACACCAGGCTAAATTTTGATTTATTGTAGAGATGAGGTCTTGCCAAGTTGCCTGGGCTGGTCTCGAACCCACAGACTCAGGCAATCCACTCACCTCGGCCACCCAAAGTGCTGAGATTTCCGGCTGAGCCACCTAGCCTGACCCAACTTTCCAAATTCCGAGCAACCATGCCATGCCATAACCTAGGCCACCATCTTCCTTCCCTGCTGAATGTGAACTGGTCTTGACAATCTTGCAAGAATATCAATACTAAGGAAAGCATTAGCCAAATCCACTACAAAATGATACGTGCCCAGTTGTGTCCCTAAGTGTTGGTCCAATATGTTAGTAATATCGGTTGCCATCCAAAGAATCCCTGTTACCAGTTTTTGGAGTTCTGGTTGTGTACCACACACTCACTAAGTGCTGGTGATGTCACCAACAGCAATATAGATGTAGTCCACAGCAATACACAAGTTAATTAATTAATTAAATTCAATTTAAAAACTCCAGCAATAAACCAAGCCTGGGTGTGTATTTTAATCTGGGGCTGGCCTTGCCCTGGGCTCTGTCTGCACCATGGCCAGGCGGAGAGTGGCACTGACCAGGGTCAGCCTCTAGGGACCCTGGACACTTCGGTTCTGCTTCACGGCTGCCTGCCTGTTCACTCTTACCTTTGAGGTTCCGGTTTCTTTCCTCCCACACTGCATTAGGTTGCTTATCTAATTTGTTAAGGTCTACCTCTGGTCAGGCACAGTGGCTCAGCCTGTCATCCCAGCACTTTGGGAGGCCGAGGCAAGAGGATTGCCTGAGTCTGGAAGTTCAAGGCCAGCTTGGGCAACTTGGTGAGACATCGTCTCTACAATAAATCACACAAAAAATCCAGCCAGGTGTGGTGGCGTGTGTCTGTAGTTCGAGCTACTTGGAAGTCTCGGGAGGAAAGATTGTTTAAGTCCAGCAGGTCGAGGCTGCAGTGGCCGGGAGAGTGCTACTGCACTCCAGCCTGGGTGACAGAGTGAGACTCCAACTAAAAAAAAAAAAGATCTACCCCTGCTTTAATCACATCTACCCACATTTGCCTGCAGGTCACCTTTAAGGGAGCCTCTGTAGTTTTTCTTCCCCTTTGGGGTTCTCTTTCATTTTCCGCCCTCCCCACTTCTGCCTCAGTGTTGCTGCCAGCTCTACCAGCTACACTGAAGTACACGGGCACACGCTGGCATGCCCATACTCAGGGGCAGTGTCAGGCATGCAGATTCTTGGCCTGTTGTCTGTTCTTGTGGGACCTTTATTTTCTGAATCGTTCCCGGGTGAGCCCTCCTCTCTGGGGACCCTTCCACCTCCTCTATCACCTCTATTTCGTCCTCCTCCGATTCCTCCATGAGGTCCCACGTTCGGTAGGCTACCCTGGTGTAGATATGCACCACAGGCAACCATTTTTTTGTCCTCCTCCGCAAAACAGCATGCAACTGGTTGATAGCCTGCTCCAGCCTGCCGTTCTGCATGTCCCTCCCTGCATTGTGCTTGAGTTAAACGAGCATCTCTCTCCAGTCTTAACTCCTGCAATTTCTGCACCTGGTTCTCAGTGTTTATCTCTGTAGCCACAGAGCGCAAAATCCGGGGTCATACCACAGAGGCTGTCATTGCACCACTGTCCTTTTTCTTCTGAAAGCCTATTTTCGCATCAGCTGCTTTCAATCATTCCAGCAGCCTGGCTGACACTTTCAGTGTGTCCCTGTACTCACACGGGGGTCCCCAGCTATCTATCAAGCTGGCAACTTCGGACCACCTTGAACCAGGGGTCCACGCTGGTATTTCTCCCAGCAACATTCCTCCCCTCTCTGTCTCTCCTACAGCTACTACCACACAATGGGGAGCTTCTCTGAAATATTCTGTGAGCTACATCCATGGTAATGCTGTCACACCAATTCTAAGAGGACTGGCACAGATTATTTGCCTGTTCCAAAGAAGTCACACAGAGGTCCAGCAGAAAAAGACACCGGCTTATTAAAATTCACAGGAGGCACTGATGGTGGCAGGTCGGTGAAGAATTCATGCCTCAGGGCAGCATAGCAAGCAGTTTTATAATCAAGGCAATCGAGCTAATTATTCACCTTTCTATCCGATGTGTACAATTATATTGATTGAAAGTGACGACTGCATTGTCTTCAGCTTTGCTTAGTCCCCGGAATCCCAGGACTCATTACTGGGACCATGCATACCCTTCAGAGACCAGCCTTGACCAGAGGTCAATTCCTGAGGAGGAGGGGAGGAAGGGGGTCAGGTATAGGGGAAAACGCATGGGTTGATGAAATGGAAGACAGAATCATTGGCAATGACAAAAGTCAAGGAAATTTGAGGCAAGAATGTTGGTTGGAAGCACTATTATGGTACCATTTTAACAAGAATCATAATAAATAATAATGAAGGGTATGAAGGGTTTCAGAAACCAAATTTTTCCCAGTCTGATCATTAAATACATACCACTGTTTTACCTTAGGATTGATAGGAGTGGCAGTGAGAAAAAAGATACTAAAATAGAATCAGGTTTTGTTAATTAGGAAGCAGTAAGAAAAATGGTTCTCAAAAACTAAGCATTAACCCATTGCTTTATACTTAGTTTTAGCATCTACTACTTCATGAATGGAATAGAATTGTCTCAAGAATGTTCTTAAAATTTCATTGATTTTTTTTCCGTATCTGTAGCATTTCTGAAATATACTTTGTTTGCTCAGTTTTACATAAAACTGTTGTTTATATTTTTCTTGTCAACTCTGTTTTCAGGATCTTTGAGCAAAACAGTTGGCTGGTGGATTTTCTACTGAACTTGAAATCTTGATGTGAGGGTCAGAATTCTTGTGGTCCTCTAGATGGTGGGTCTGTATATTCCATTACAAATAAAAATCAGAGAGAACAAGAAAAGTGCTACCAAAATCTGTATTAAGAATAACTCATAGGATGTAGAGTAAGTTTTCAAACACTGTATCTAGCTAGGTTCTTGAATATCATTCCTTACACTCTCCTTGAAAAGATTAATTTCTGTATCTCCATGCTCAAGAAATCCTTTTTGTTTATGGTTGCCTTAGTATACTCACCTGATTGAAGCTACCTTATTATTTTTTAAAGTTTCCAGTAAAAAGGTATAAGTAGAACTGGATGAGTGATATAAAGTATTTTATAATTACTGACATTTTCCTATAATATTACATTAATATTATGTCTATTGTATAATAAAATTTCTCTGTGATAGTTCCTGAACAGCATACCTGTTTTCCAATAAAGAAATTATAGCCGGGCTCAGTGGCTCAGCCTGTAATCCCGCACCTTGGGAGGCTGAGGTGAGTGGATTGCCTGAGCCCGCAGGTTCGAGACCCACCTGGGCAACTTGGAGAGAGCTCATCTCTACAATAAATCAAAAATTAGCCAGATGTGGTAGCGCGCGCCTGTAGTTCCAGATACTTGGAGGGCCGAGGCGGAAGGATCGCTGGAGCCCAGCAGATCGAGGCTGCGGTGGCCGGGAGCGGCCACTGCACTCCAGTCTGGGCAACAGAGGGAGACTCCAACTCTAAATAAATAAATAAATAAATAAATAAATTATAAGGGCATTTCAAGACTTTTAAAGTCAGACATCAGGTAGATTCAGAAGCTCTGGGGTTCTAATTTTGAGTTTAGACCCAAACTTCAAGAAATGGGCTTCTTCTTCAACACTCCATGCCGGGAACCTCAATCACTAGTAAAAGTAAGGTAAAAGGGACCTGAAAACAGGAAAAAGGCCGGCTGGGAGCAAGTTCCCAGTAAAATGCGGCCATGACGGAGGCAAAGCCTCATGGATCCTGTTGACGGACCTTCTCTAACTTTGAAGGATTGCGTGTATAGGCTTGAGAATATTCCCTCTTTAATTGAGATAATAGATGCGCAAATGGATGATGGCATTTGACAGCAAAAATTATACATAGGCATAATGGAGGTGAGATTGCAGCAAAAAGGGTGCCCCTTAGAATGTGCAAGGATGTGGAATTAGCAATAAACCTATGTATAAAAATGTAAAAAGGGGTCAACAGCAAAAAATTTCACCCCTGAAGGACAAGGGAATGCAAATTTTGCAACCTTTAGCTAAAAAGGAAAAACAAGTACTTCCTCACACCCTTTATAAGTAACAACATTGACAGTTGTGATTGATGAGGGAGTGAGAAACTGAGACAGAGTATCTCCACAAACAGGTGTTTTTGGGAAAAAAAAGTCACAGACATGCCTTTTGATTTAAGAAATATTATAGTTTAATTAGAAAGAAAGTTAAAATTAAAGTAAGGATAGAATTAAATAGATAGCAGTTATAATTAAAAGATAAATGTTTATTATATAGATGTAGGTATTAGTTAAATATAAGGAATAGGAAATCATTCAGTTTTAAGGTAAACTTAAAATTATATACACTTAGTGTAGGTTTAAAATTAAATATATTTAGGATTAGAAGTAAGATTAGTTTCATATGTAAGTGTAGATTTAGACATGTTTCGTTTAGAAATATAAAATGCAAAATAGGTGATAAGAAAATAACAAGTAATATAGATAAGGCAATTAGAATTAAGAAAGTTAAATTTTTAAATTAATAATATTAAGAATTCGTAGTAGGTAAGATAAGGGTGGTTATATAAAAGAAAAAAAGTCAATATATTGCCACTAAAAGTATATATAAGGGTAGAATTAAGAAAATAGATTAGTAAAGGAAAAGAAATAGAATAGCGAAGGGAAGAGATTCAGGTGAGCTAGGGGTCACAGGATGTGGCTGATAAATTGGCAGCTGGTATTTTGTTACACCACCTGGTAGCAGTAAGAAACAAAATGAAACTTGTAAAGGTCAACTTCACCATTAACAAAAGAAAAAAACATGATGTAAACATTTAATGTGTAACATGGGATACATTTTATGGGTAGAGCGGTCAGTAAAAAACGACATAAGCTTGTAAGAATTGAATAAAAATTGGCAGAGTCTTGAGCTCTCCCCAGGAAGAGGATTACTGTCTTCTTCGTCTTTTCTTTTTTGCCGCTTCCCGATTCTCCCCAGTCAGGCCCTGACTCTCTTGTTGGAGCTGGACTCTGGCAACTCCACTTACATTCCTAACCAAAGCAGAGTCTAATATCAAATATTTATGCCCTGGTTTCACTAACAGCTACAGCAAAATATTATTTCAGACTTTCCTAACTGTTTTGGGATTTTTCCAGCAGTGATTTGGGTGGTGGGCATGACCCTTCCATTCATGGTGACCCACTGAATTGATATTATGACACTGCTGTCATTAAAATAAATACTTGTTTAGATTTATTTGCTCTCTGAATCCTCATCCAGGGTTCAACTCTTAAAATCAAATCATCTGTCTCTTAGTTATTTAATATTTATCATAAACCATAGAACACACCATTGTTTTCCTTTGCTGTCAACCACTCAGCATGTACACGTTCTCCATTCATTCCACGAGTGAAGCCTAGAACGTGCGTCAGATCCTGGCATGATCAATTAGGTCTGTACAAGGGAAAGCATCAAATCCCAGAAAGAGATATTAGAGACTCTCTGTTCACCTTTTCACATCACATTCAAGAAAGATTGATCCAGAGTGGTGACTTGTTTTGACTCCTCTAAACATGAACTTAAGACACTTGGCAGAATCAGGGGTAGAGCTTGAAAACCATGACGTCTTATTCATTTTTTTTTCTTTTAGTCACAAATAATTCTACTCCAGAGTGTCAGGCAACACTCCAAATGTGAACCTTGGGATGGCTAGTGGCTAACAAAGATAAAACTTATACTGTGTCACTGAAATGACATTCTCATGTGTATGGCATAACACAAAGAGAAGATTCTACTCAGGGAAGGTCAGAAGCATAATTATTGTGTATCAGTATTCCATCTACTTGCACATTTTTAGATGGAGAAAAATATTAAAATTTAATCTCTAAACTAATTTTGATGACTGGAGCCCAGACAATTCTGCCAACCAAATATGTGATGTTGGGGCAAAGTATCTATTTTTTTAAGCCTAATTTTTCTTGCCTGTAGAAATAGAATCAATAATATTACTATTCGGTGGGATTTCAGGATTAATGAGATACCTGGCCTATCTTAAAAATCTTATTAGCCAATTTTGCTGTTATTAATAAGAGTTTTTACTTTGAAGTTCTTTATGGTTGTTAATATTAGGAGAAATAGAAAACAGATCAAGAATCTTAGACATAATTTAGTTTAATATTCATTTCTTTCTAGATAAACACTCTAAAAGAGAAGCACAAATTGTATACATAAGATTTAAGTATCCTGAAATACATATAATAATTTCCTTCCTTTGACAGGGAACTTATACTCAGACATGCAATTATTTATGTTATAATTATGTTTACATTATTTAATGAGACATTGATATCAAAATAATAAATCAGTGTGCAAATGGGAAGAAAAACACACTTTGAATTCTATTGATTTATAATGAACTCTCATAGAGAATTCATGATTCTTTTACTCATTCTCATCAGTCACAGAAGAGTTTCAAAATTCATGAGCATTATGATTCTTTTTATGATCCATATGAAATAAATATTTTTATTAGCTCTATGAGTAGGAAACTTTTCAATAGAAAATGCCTTCAATTCATGCCACACATTTTCATAGTTTCTTTTAATGTCACCTTAGAAGCACAGTCAGTTATTCAATTTGTATGAATTGTTTTATCATACAATGATTATTAAATGAACTAAACAGAATTAGATTTTGTCATAATGGGAAAATCTGTAGATAAGTCCATTTTCTACTCACCTTGCAAAGTAGATTTGCAACTTCATTAGGACTGCAACAGAGTTCTAATTCGGGATTAGACAGTTAAATCACTCTTCTCTGTTTTCCAGGCTCATCATTGTGTAACATTTTGCAACCCCATTTCTCTTTTTTCAAGTGTGAATTTTTGTGGTTGCATCTAAATGAAAAGTCTTCTAACTCAGGGACAGTAGCTAAATATTTATCAAAATGAAGGGAAAATACATCTTTTAAATTTTACCACAAAAGAGTGACAACCCAGTAGAGTGCTGTCAGAGAGACAGCTCAAAGCCACGGTTCTCTCTCACAGCACTGTGGGTTTGGGGCACTGGTAGCTGGACTAGGAGACAGACTGTATCAGCTCACAGTCTGAATAATATGTGAATGAATAGCATGTAATATGAGTCCAAGACCTTTCTTTGAAAACTTGGGACATTTTGCAGATGTGGCACGTTAGTTTGGCCTAATTCCTTTCACTTAAAATGCTGCATCTCAACATTGAGAAAGTATCTGTTTTGTGGTAGGTACTGAATTCTTTTTCTTTTCTTTCTTCTCTTTTAAAGGTGTGGAATACAATTCAGGATTAAGTGGATGAGTGGTCATCATACAGGTAAAGTTTGGGTCTCCCTTTGGTCATCACTTCGCCTGGTTTGAGATCAGGTACCCTTATTGATGAAGTGTGTCCCCCCCGTCCTCCCCGAGCAGTTTCCCACTACTGCCAATCCCTTTTTTTCAAGTATTAAGATAATTGTTCAGGTTCCGCTTATGAGTGAGAATATATGGTACTCAGTTCTTTGTTTCTGTGATACATCACTGAGTATTATAGATTCAAAATCCATCCAAGTTGCTGCAAAGTTCATAATTTTGTCCTTCTTTATGTAATATTCCATCATGTGTATGTATCATACTTTTTTATCCAGTCCGGTGTCAATGGGCAGCACGGTTGGTTCCAGTTTTTGCTATTGCGAATAAGGCTACGATAAACATGCATGTGCACATTTCAAGTTACTTATGAGTCATTTAAATCTAAGAGTTTCATCTAGAATTTAGCATGTTCAGAAGCAAACATTTTCCACCTCTGTCATCTAACCTATTCTTTTTTCTTTACTTCCTATAGGAAGCCAAAACAGAAACCTACCTGTTGCTAAAAGACCTTCCCTTCCCTTAACTCTGAATCTGATTGACTTCGTCTTTAAAAATCCTCCTGAACTCATCATTTTTGCACTACAACTGTGTCCCATCTAACGCGCTACTTTATTTCTGCTTTGGACCACTTCATAGTCTAGAATGGGGTCTTCCTTCCTCTAGTCATACCCAATCTCCATTGTCCCTGAGCATTGCTACAGAGAAGGTCTCTGAGATACAGATCTGAGCGTCTTACAATCACACGCACTGTCTCTCATTCGATCGCCACTGCCTGTAGAACCACGTTCAAACTCAGAATTACTTGCGTTTGTTTCCTATTTTCTTCGCCCTTTCTCTGCTCTGTCCTGTGTTCCATCCAGTTTCTTCCACCCTCCCATTTGCCAAGCTTTTCCATATTTCTGTGCCTTTGATGTCCTCCTTGTCTGGGATTCCTTTTCACCACGTGTGATCGAAAACAATTTACTGATTTCTGAAGATGAGGTTTAAGGGTGACTTCCTTGATGAGGCCATTCTGAATTTTCGTCTTTAGCATAAGCGTTTTCCTCCTCCACCACCCGTCTTGTATCCTGTGTGCACTATTGTTATGACTTTCTCGCCACGATTGTGAATACTTATGCCTGTTCTCTACTGGACCGTGATCACAGTGAGAATCTTTTGATTGGTGTCTGTCTTCAACGGCTCTTGATTCTCATCGTTCTTCCACAATGTCTCCAGATTACTTTTTTTTGAGTGATATGTAAATATATTTTATTTATTATAAATAATACCAAAAGTCTGTATCTGATATGTAGACTGAGAGAAGTACTACATGCACATAAAATTATAAAATAAGATTTTAAAAACTCAGATTTCAGAAAACCATGTATTATGATTATACTCCTGTGTAATCTTTATTACGACCTAATAATTACAAAACATATATATTTGGGAGAAAGATTGCTAAGACATTAGTTCATAAGTTACTCAATGGTATATAATCCTCATCATTTATCTACAATCATGAATTAGATGGCATATATCAACAGTATTGGCAGGAAAATATTTCATTCTGTGCCCAATCTCCAGATTACTTAAAAGCTTGTGACGTTCCTTCATTGCTTCTATGATAAAGTCCTAACTGTTCTTGTCCCGGCCGTAACATCCATGCACGTTGCACTCTAATGCACATCACGCCCAACTGCACCATGGTAGTCCACACTTCTGTTTATTTTCCCCCATTTTTTTTTTGAGGAATATCCTTCTTCTTTCCAGCTGATCTATTCATTATTTAAAAGTTCACATGAGGCGCAAGACTTCCTTCCACAAAGCCACCTTTGTGCACTTTGGTAAAGAGGTACAGCTTTTTCTTCCTGTCTCCAGGACATCTTCTGCAGAGGGCACATCTCACCTGGAATCTTGTCACAGCCAGCCCATGTGAGTCTTGAGCAGTCCCCCCTGCATCATCCCGTCCATCCTGGGACCTCACCCAGCATGGCTCTCTGTCCTCTTTGCTCCAGATACACTTGCTGGCTGCCTTGTGCCTCCTTGAACTCCCAGATGAGTTCCCAGCTCTGAGCATTTGCTCTTGCCTTTTCTCCACCTGGAACTGTCTTCTTCAAATAAAAATATGACTTATTTCTTCTCCCCTTGGATGCTTCATTGAATGTCAGGTGCTCAATCAGATCTTTCCCAACTATTCCATTTAACACTGTATTCAACTCCTTTCTTACCCACATGCCCTAGGCTCCTTTATTCCTGTCATTTTCTCCCCCCACATCTAATATTTTTAATTTTTTCCCTCGAAAAACAAGATCCACGGAATACGAGTTTTTATCACTTTTGTTTCTGAGGTGTCTGTCCTTAGAACAACTTTTGGTATATAATGGGACTCAATGATATATGATGAATAAACACATTCATTCGTGCTGTGAGTTATTTGAATGAGGAAGTTATGTTTGACTCAATTCCATGAAATCTTCTGGGATTGATTTCTTACACATCATCAGTAAATTCACAAAAGTGTTTGGTGAAGAAATGAAGGCATTTTCCAACCCTCAAACACAATGTAGGAGAAGATACTGGACATGTAGTGGGTTATGTGTTGGCCCCTGCGATTTCTTTAAATGTAGTAAACTTGACCGCACAATGTGTGGCAGTGGGGGACTGTGTCCATACTCAGACAAACAAACAAGCAAGTAAATGTCCTCTCCACCTAAGTGGGAAAATGGCCAACTGTTGTTATTGACGACTGACCGAAAAGTCCCTCACTTATCTAAAGGAGGCTTGGAGCTCAACCCACCAGAAAGTCAGTAGGATTTTGAGGTTCCTTTCTATTTTACTCTTTTTTTTTTTTTTTGAGTTGGAGTCTCACTCTGTCGCCCAGACTGGAATGCAGTGGCCACTTCCGGTCACCACAGCCTCTACCTGCTGGGCTCCGGCGATCCTTCCGCCTCAGCCTTCCAAGTAGCCGGAATTACAGGCATGTGCTACCACGCCCGGCTGATTTTTTGATTTATTGTAGAGATGAGGTCTCGCTGACCAGGCGGGTCTCGAACCCGCGGGCTCAGGCAATCCACTCACCTCAGCCTCCCAAAGGCGGGAGATTACAGGCTGAGCCACCGAGTCTGGCTTCTATTTTACTCTTTAACCCCTTTATTTTTTAATATTGTTCTAAGGTAGTGCGACATTTTGCATTGGTAGTTTTAAAACATCCCAGAAAAAGGAAACATCCTCATTTCACTCTGTGAGTGGTGGAGACTCCAGCTATCTTAATATGATTATTACACGTTGTCGATATCAGAAAACTATATGCACCCCATAAATATAGACTAAAAAAAATAGCTGCAGAGCAGATTAACTGCTGTCACATATCACCTGGCTGTTATGACTATGAAGTCAATCATTTCACAATTCAGCAGAAAACCATAAGGGCATATTATCATACCATTTTTTTTTTTGAGTTGGAGTCTCACTCTGTCGCCGAGACTGGAGTGCAGTGGCCGCTCCCGGCCACTGCAGCCTCGACCTGCTGGGCTCCGCGATCCTTCTGCCTCAGCCTTCCGAGTAGCTGGAATTACAGGCATGCGCTACCACGCCCGGCTGATTTTTTTGATTTATTGTAGAGATAAGGTCTTGCTGCCCAGGCGGGTCTCGAACCCACGGACTCAGGCAATCCACTCACCTCAGCTTCCCAAAGGCGCGGGATTAAAGGCTGAGCCACCGAGACCATTTTCAATGATGCAAATAAATCTAGATTTTTTTCTAATGTAAACGATAGATTACTTTGTCCATTTCCAAGTTATTTTGGTGAGCTTACGTCTACATCACATATAAAATGCCTGTTTTTACCCCATAGCTATTAAATATATGTTAGTAAAGGAGAAAGCTGACATGCAAATTGACTAATTTATTATGTTTCCTTATAAAACTAAGTCATATGGAAGGATCACTTTTCTCTGTGAATCAAAGTCCAACTAATTAATTTATTATGAAAACATGGTCAGCTTAAGAGAGAACCTATAATGGGTTTTAAGATTGGATCATAAATAATATTAGAAAGATATTTTTCCTTCCACTTATTTCCTTTCAATAGAACAGGGTAAGGCTTTTTACCTAACATAGAATAACTCCATTTGTGTGTACATTGATTTTTAGTTTGTCTCACTGGGAAACTCAGTAGTTGGTTACAATTTACTACATCTGCATGACAAATACAGAACACATAATTCATTTTACATAAACACTTCAATTTCTATATCCTTTTCAGAGAATGAGTTGCATACCAGTCACACACACACAGACACACACACACACATACATACACACACACACTCACACACACACACACACACACACATTTCCATAAAAGAAAACGTAAGCAGTAATTTGTGCCTAACTTAATGTATATGTTTCACCTACAGTTTCTAGTAACTGTGACTCAAAGGATGGCATTTTTTTGTTTCTTTTTGATATTGAATAGAAGAGAAGGCTTATAATGACGATTGGATTTATTTCTACAGTTAACACTGTCTGCGTTTTTTGTAACACCTGGGCCTTTGCTTCCTTGTTGAAAATGAACGGTTTCCAATGCCTGTCTGTGTGGAATAAGTTGAAGAAAAAATGCCTCTTTTTCCACTCCACTCAGTGAATGATGACACCAGTGATGTTGCTGTCTGTGGCATTGAAGAAAAAGTGATCCATCATCAGCACGCCTCCCTCACCACCCAATAAAACCACGTGCCCACGGCCGATGGGAGCTTCCAGTTTTACCGCATAACCTGAAACTAGGGTCCATCCAGGTTGTAAAAATAACTGAAAGACTCCCTGCCACATTCCATTAAAGTGGGAAAAATTTCCAGTGTGCTTAAGGAATTTTATAATTTGTGTTAATCCACTCCTCTCGGCCTAGTGTCTCGGTGTCACTTTAGTTCTGACATTGAAGAAACAAAGTGACTTTTTAGTTCTGACTTTTAGGAAATTTATAACATCAAAAGGACAAAACTATAAAATCTCCTCTGTTTTCCTCACTTCTACCTGTGTCAATAACTCCGAAAAGATACATGAGTTCATAAGTTGACCAGAAATTTGCCTGATTCATAATAAATGAAAATATTTATCTCCTCTGTCAAGCTGTTTTTCAATTTTATTAGAACCTATCTCTATACACTAAGACAGATACATAGAATGACTATTTAAAATCTACACATGCAAATAAATATTAACCAAAATGTATTTAGGATGCTTGTACATAGTTTAAAATAGAATAAATTCAATTAATTTTGCATTAATGCCATGAGTAAGATGGTTAGGATAACTTAAATTCCATTCTCATACCCTATGATTTTTTTTATTTTTGCTTAGATTCACATCTTTAATCTTTGCTTTACCTTTCTTTGTTAAAAAACAGAACAACAACAACAAAAATTACCCCCTCTGGAGACTTGCAGAAAATAAGTGTGAACAAATATCTTCCTTCTATAACTGTTTCATATGTCTTTGTTTTTTATTTGAATTTCAAAAAGCTTACTTTCTCCCACTTTTTGCTTTCTTTTTTAGAAGTGAAGTATTATTTGATCGGAATTATGTTTAAAAGTTAACAAATTTCAAGGAGAGACATGTAAAGTCTTGGAATAAGACATTTTGTTTTCCTCTACTGATGATTTTTAGATATCTCAATCTTCTCCTACAACTCTCAGATGAAATTGAGTTTTTTTTCCCCAATAAAAGTAAACTTTTTAAGAGATAAAATAGTGTCCTGTAGAAAGCATAGAACTTCAGAGTCAGACAGACCTGGACTCAGTGACCTGGGCAAGAAACTGGGTATCTCTACATCTCATTTCTATTGATCATCAAAGATGAACAATTCTCTCTACTCCACAAGGCCATTATGGGATTAATTTAAAATAAAGAACATACAGAGCATGTTTATTGTAAGTCTCTATTCAAAAAGAAGAATTTCATTTGTATTTATTTTTCTCCTTTCTACAGAAAATGCTGAAATTATTTTTACCTATGATTTTGTTGATTGCTATACTTCTTTTTTTTTTTTTTGAGTTGGAGTCTCACTTTGTCGCCCAGATTAGAGTGCAGTGGCCGCTACCGGCCACCGCAGCCTCGACCTGCTAGGCTCTGGCGATCCTTCCGACTCAGCCTTCCAAGTAGCCGGAATTACAGACATGCGTTACCACGCCAGGCTGATTTTTTTGATTTACTGTAGAGATGAGGTCTTGCTGCCCAGGTGGGTCTCGAACCTGTGGGCTCAGGCAATCCACTCACCTCAGACTCCCAAAGGCGCGGGATTACAGGCTGAGCCACCGAGCCCAGCTTGATGCTTATACTTCTAAATGACTACAGTTATGTTAATGAATGACATATTCAAGAAGCATATTTCTAATATTTGGTCTCATTAGTCAATGACAGCTTCACTGAAGTAGGTATTCAGATTCAGTGGCCGGAAATTGTTACTACAAACAAGGCACAAAAAGAATTCAATGCAAGTGAAAGTTTAGATCAAGTGCTTAATTTCTTTTTTGTATTTTGGGTAGAAAATCAGCAGTAATTTTGGTGGGGTTATAATTAGACTTAACAGCATTGTAAATCTAACAAACAGCTTAAATCAGGGATCTTGAGACATAAACATAAACATTTTATGAATATTTTGGAACCTCAGTTTTAAGACTACAAATAAATATTAGCCCACATCTATCACCAAATGGCTCAGGTGTTTCTTTTTAACAAATTGATCATTACATTTCCAAAGTTCTGAAATGGCCAAAGAAAGACAATTCTTTAAACTCCAGCCTGAAGCCAACCACTTCAGCAAACTGCTGGCCTTGATTCAGGGCCAAGGGTGCTCGACTTCTCATCTCAAGAAAGCATAATTTTTGGCCTTTGGAAAGAACGTCGTTATAAAAATCAGCCTTCTATCCAGTTAAGTTACCAGTAACAGTTCCTCTGCATTGGGTTACTTAACTAAATGCGTCCAATTGTCTTTGGTGGAGATGGGTAATGTCAAAAGCAATGAAAGGCCCTGAAGTGGAAACCTGCATTAGATTTAGTACCTGGATGAAGTGGGCAGGGTGCCTCCTGGATCTGTTTTGAGGTGACCCAATCCAGATATATTATCTGTTTAAACACAGCGTCTCACCAATGTCAGTGTCTGAAGCTGCTCTAAAAACATAGATTTGTCATAAAACCTGAAATAGAAGGTGTAGTCTCTGGCTGCAGAATGCATGCTGGCATGAGATGACCACCTCGGCATCTGGTTATTGAATTACCTCAGCAGAAACGTTTTCCTTTGTTGACAAATGGTCTAGCTACTTTCTCTGTGAGACTGGAGGATAAGAAATTTCTGGAAACATAGTTTATATTCAGTCCCTGAATATGGAAATTTGTTGAGAAGTCTCACAGACCAAATTCTCTTATAAGTAAAGTCAGTGCTGTTCTTCATGCCTTGTATTTAAAAACACAACTAAGTTTGAAGACTTAAATTTTAATGCTTTTGCTGCAGTTTGTTAACATTAAAACCGCAAAAAGCCAATCTCTTGACATTTTATTACAATAAATTTAAACAGAATAATTTCTAAGTTGAGGCCAGGCTAAGTGGCTCAGCCTGTCATCCCAGCACTTTGGGAGACTGAGGCAAGTGGATTGCCTGAACCCCCTGCTTCGAGACCCACCCTGGGCAACTTGGCGAGACCTCATCTCTACAATAATTAAATAAAAAAAATTCTAAGTCGAACCATTGTATATTATGAGACATTTATCAGAAGACAGCATCCAAGACTGGGATGCTTCTCTTCCAAGGTCACGTTATGGGAGAATTAACAATGTCAATTCCTTTTATTTGGCCATTTTGGCAGCATAAACAAAAAATATGCTTAATTAAAACATGTTAGAAGTTGAAGAGAACTTGGACAACCTCTGCTTCAACTTGTTCGTAATTCTTGACAAGGACATCACAATAAGCTTAGCAGACTTAGAATCTAGTCAAGTTACAGAAGTTCTTCAAACTACTTTATGTCAAGCAAAGAGTTCATGTATTACCATGAGCATAAGGGTTATGTGAAAAATGACAGGTTTAGAATGGTGGGCAGTATAAAATTGTGCAGATTTTTAAAGCGAGGCTGTATAGTTGGGACTTCATTTTGCAGGGATCCACTGATAATGGTGTCGAAGCTATATTAAAGGGTAATCAAGAAGTCCATAGTACAATCTTAGATCTCTACATCTATGCCCATAACGTTTTGGAGACAACTTACCATCCATCATTTCACACACTGCACTAGATTAGATTAATTTTTTTGCATAGTGCCTGGGTGCCATGGTTATAAGAAGCTGGGAAGAGATAAGAGAAGGAGAATGCTCTCTAGAAATAACTCACATCATACATTTGGAGAAGAGAAAAAAGAGAAGATTTAATTATACCAACCTGTTTCTTTCTCCATACAATTATCTTTATCAAGATTGGGTCACACTTCTCCAAGCCAATACACCTTGAAAAATGTGTTCAAATTCCTATAATATCTGACAGAGTGTGGTAAAAAAGTCAGCGGAATAAATAAGGGCTTGGAAGGAGAAGGTTTACAACAATTCTGTAATCTCCTGCAAGACTTCTAGCCTTAGTTTATCAGTCTATGGAAAGAGAGTGATATGAACTGTCTTTATTAACCTCGTATACCACAGATAGTAGTTGTGAAGTATCAGACAGACAATATATGTGAATGTTCTTGGGTTTTTTAGTGTTCACAGCAGAAATCCAAATGCATTGTTAGGATATCAATTTGTTCAAAGTTATTATACTTTATGGAAGTGGCATCAGTTTCAACTGTCGAACCTCTGACTCTCAAAAATGGTGTGATTATCAAAGGATTTAATATCGAAAAAATAAAAAGAAAGAGTCGCACCTTCCTTAAAATTTTAAGTTGGATAGTTTGTCTTATACTTTGAAGAGTATTGAGGAATATGATGACTTGAGTATCCATTTGTAAGTTAAACATGGGTCAAATGAATAGAAAATCTTAAAAATTCACCTCGAATAATCGAATATTCTGTCATTATTTTAAACTAAAAAAGAATCAACTTGCTATTTAAGAGAGTTATTTTTTTTTCAGTGAACTATTTGATGTGGAAGAGAGCTCTTTATGGTATGATAAATATTCCACAACCCAGAATCTTAAATATATTACTGAAGAATTATGAAAAGATTATAGGTTAGAATATAGAAAGTCACAGGAAATCATTGCTTTGATCCTAACAACCCAAAGAAGCTGGATCAACTTCAAAAACCCATAGTTCTTTTAAAAAATCCTTCGGAGAGCTGAGGATACAATAAAACCTAAATAAACTAATTTCCAGAAATATGACAAGCCTGTCACAAAAGACTTCCACAGCTGTTCTCATTTCATGTGAAGTGGTAGAGGGGGAGGTATGTACCATAGAAGGGGGTAAGGAGAAACCAGCTAAACTTTTAATGAACTTTTAATGGCTGTGCGTAGGCTGGCATGAGAGATTCAATTTCCAAGAAGCCTAAACCTCAGAGAAAATCTGCACCCACCCACCAAATCTTTCCCGCGGGTCCTCACCTCGTGCTTGAGCATACTATATCAAAAGACTGGGAATAAGGTAAGAGCAATGAAGGACTAGCTCCCGAGACAGGCAGGTCCTCTTTTAAGTATAAGCCAGCAGCCCACTGAGGATAAGGGAGGTGATAAGTAGGAGATACAAGACCCACCTGTCTCTCAACTGCAGGACAAAAACCTCGAAACACTCCAGAGCTTCAGAGCTGTAAGGATGGGAAATGGAAATCAGGGGGAAAAGAGATCTCCAGAGTTGGAAACCAGGAATGACACTGCCCTGGATAGTAAAGACTTCTTTCCAGTGAATCAGAGGGTTGGCAGCTGAGCTCTGAAATAGAGGGTTATCATTTCTGGCACAGAGAGGTGGTGGCTCAGTTCTAAAGCATCTGGCGAACTCCTGAATTTGACCAGCAATCAGATCCTAAGCCATGCTAAAGGAAGCATCCAGAGACTCCTTGCAAGACATAAGAAGCCAGTGGTAGATCAAATATAGTTAAAACGGCAAAAAAGTCAGCCTAGCTCGACTGCCTATCCTACTGAATACATTTTCCACTTCATTATCCACACAAAAGAAGGGGTGTGGCATTTCCTAGAAGTTAATATCATTTACTTTAGGGTTTGTTCTTCTTTTATGCATGATATGTTGCACATAATAACTTTTAAAAACTGCAAGACATACTATAAAGTAAGATAAGGAGACCCATGGTCAATAAAGGAAAAAATCAATAGAAGCAGACAAAGAGATGGCTCAGATCTTGGACTTACTAGACACATCCTTTAAAACAACTAGGACAAGACTGCAAAGAGATACGTTTTAAATGACATGTGGATAATGTCATGAAAGGCAATCTATTATACTTTAAGATGGCAAATATTGTCATAGACATAAAGCAATGAGAACATATGGAATAGAATAATTGAATTGGTAGAGAAACAGAGGGAACTGTTTTTCAAGGGGTTTCATTTCAGTCGTTTCATGTGTGAAGGAAACAGAGAAGGCGTTTGTCTGAGAAGGCAGAATAGACAATACCAAAAGAAAACAGAGATAGATAGTTAAGAAATGGAATTGTGTAGCTTTATAGCTATGGGAATTTCCTACTGATAGGAATGTATATTTATAGGCTTGAAGGCAGGGCGACTTGAAGGGTCTGTGAACTGTGAGTCACACAAGGCCTTGGGCTCAGAAAGACTTTGTACTTGGCTTAATGCTTTGCTATGATTGAGCTGAAATTCTTAACCAGCGGGCAACAGTGTTCATATTTTTATTTTGCATTTGAACTTGCAAACTGAGAAGGATGGACTCTCAGGGAAAGAATTGTGGGCCAGAGGGTGAAGGACTTTGAATATACCATTAGGCAAAATAAGGTCATCCCATACCCCAGATTTCACAGTACAGACTCTGTTTCTACTATTGTCTCATCTCTTTTTTTTTTTTTTTTTGAGTTGGAGTCTCACTCTGTTGCCCAGGCTGGAGGGCAGGGACTGTAACCTTTTTATTGCACAGGAATTGGTAACTCTTTATGGTTTTGATTTGCATTTCCCTAATGACAATGTTAAGTATCTTTGTGCATGTTTATTAGTCATTTGCATATCTTTCTTGGAGATGTGTCTGTTCAGATCCTTTGCTCATTTGTAATTGGTTTTTTATTATCAAGCGTTTGTTTTGTATTCTGGATATTAGTCCTTAATTAGGATTTATATACAAAATCATATCATCTGCAAATAGAAATTACTTTGCTTCTTCTTTTTTGATCTGGAAACTTTTTATTTATTTTTCTTGACTAACTACCTTGACTGGAACATCTAGTAGAATTCAACTTCTTGCCCAAGTCCATTCATCATCAGAAATTCACCCTGTGATATCTTATTTCTTGCATATCTTGTTTAACAGGTTAAATATGTTATACTCTGAGATGTACTGATTTGCATGGGTAATAGAAAATGCTCTCTTGATGGTTTCTTTTGCTTTGCAGAAGCTCATTAATTTGATGAGGCCCCACTTGTCTATCTTATTTCTTAAGGTATTAGCCTTTTGGGTTCTGAATAGGAATTGGTTCCCAGTTCCAATTTCCATAAGGGTGTCTCCTGCATTTTCTAAGATTTATAGCTTGAGGTTTTACGTTCCAAATGACCCAGCAATTCCCCTATTGGGAATATACCCAGAGGAACTCAAATCATTCTACAAAAAAGATCCCTACACGTATTTTTGTTGCAGCTCTATTCACAGTAGCAAAAACATGGAACCAACCATGCTGCCCATCGTAGTTGTACTGGATAAAAAAACATGGTACATATACACAATGGAATATTACACAGCCATAAAGAAGGACAAATATATGGACTTTGCAGCCACTTGGATGGATTTGGAGTTGATCATACTCAGTGATTTATCACAGAAACAAAGAACAGAGTTCCATATGCTCTCACTCATAAACAGACCTTGAATAATTATAATGCTATAAGAAAGCAATTGGCAGTACTGGGAAGCTGTCAGGGAAAGGGATGGTGGGATTGTCAGATGAGGGGAACTGCTAGGGGAGGGAGGGGCACACCTCATCAAAAAGGGTACCTGCATGATCAATGTTTATATACCTAACCCTGAAAGGTACCCCACATCTTTATAATAAAAATGTTTTTAAAAAGAAAATGTGATTTATTAAATAAAAACTATGTAATATGTAAAGGTCAGTCATTCGTATTTTAATTCCAAATGAATGTTTCTCAAACATTTTTAAATTGTGTAGTTTGTGTGCTTTTTATTGAATATGATTCATAAAAATCTCCATGTTAATGAATACTGATTTTTAACCAATTGTAGAGGTTCGAATAGGCTACAAGCATCAGTTTTAAAGCCGTCTGTTTATATTTGCTATTCTCTGTAAAATAAGAATACAATACACTTGACTTGTCAGTCATATTTTGAAAAGGTATTATAGGGTTATTGGTTATAGAACTGATGGGCATCTCTGAGTTCTTTATTTTAATGCCAAAAGAAAAGAAGAAAGTAATTTTAGCATAGGCCTTATATGTCTCTGTAATTCTTAGTTACATAGATTATCACATATTCAGAGGGTGCCCAAAAAATGTCTCCATATTTTAATAAAGGAAAAATCTGTATCAAGATTGTAATACTCAATATAAACCAATAGCAAATCACACTTGGTAGGTGGTTGCACAGGTCAGTTCTACAGTTTTGCCCATTGCATGGTGATGCTAGCGTTTACTTGATTCATGCCATCTTTTGAACAAATGTGTATGCATTTTTTGGCACCTTCAGTATTGAGTTAGTGTTTATTGTGCACCTACTGCAACATTGCATACAGTGGAATAAAGCATAAAAAGAATTATAATACCCTGATTCAAAAAGATAGGGAGAAAATAAAACAAGCATAATGTGCAATCCTAGACTCTACAGAGGATCAGATACAATGGCAACAAGAAGCATTATTGGGACAATGGAATAAATTCAAATAAAGCATTTACATTATTATATCCATGTTAAATTCCCCAATTCTGGAAATTCTTCTGTGGTTATCAATGGAAATTCCTTTTATCTTAGAAAATATGCATTAAAGAAGTTAGAGATAACAGGGCAGGAAATCTCCACCTTTTTCACAAATGGCTCAAAAACAATAGTTATTATTCTTTCCATACATAATTACCTCTGTTTATATACAATGATTATCTATCTATATATGTGTACGCACACATTTGGATAGATATGTAGAGAGAGAAAGAATAAATCATGTAGCACATGTGAGGAAACACAAATAATCCATGTAAGAATAATCTATTCTTACAACATTTTTGCAAGCTTCAGTTAGTTCTCAATTTAAAAGTTAAAAAATATATATATATTTGCTTTTCCAAGAAGCTTATAGTCAGGTTAGGGTTATACAACCTGCTAAAAGCATAAAAAGTGTGCAAATCCAATTGATAGGCAATACAAGAGATCATTTTACTAATACAAGGGGCAACCTTCCTAATAAAAACCCAGAATTTAATTATAAAAATTGTGTATTTATTCTTGCTTGTTTAAACTGCAGTCAGCTTCAAAGTATTCTCTATTGAATGCAATACACCTACTGAGATGGTTTTTCCACTGCTCAAAATGGTTTATGAACTTGTCTGTTTTGATGCCTTTTAGTACTTCTGCCTTTTTTTGTTTCACCTCTTCCACATCAGCAAAACATTTCCCTTTGAGGACTTTTTTATTGGAGAAACAAACAAAAAACAAACAAAAAATGTCACTCGGGATGAGATTGGATGAATAGGAAGGGAGGGGGACAGGGGTTCTGACTTTTCTTTGGTCAAAAACTGCTGAACACTCAGTGTGACGTGGGCAGATGCACTGTCATGAGGGAAGAACCAGTTATCTGTTTGCCACCACTCAGGACGTTTCTTCCACAAATCTTGTCACCACCCTCTCCAAACTTCCAGATAAAAACTCTGGTTGACTGGTTGACCCGGAGGAACAATTCAAAGAATATCCAAGAGACCAGCCCTCCAAAAAGATAATTCTAGTTTGCAATTTATTTTTTTTAGAGGAAGGGGTAACCCCACATTAAATAGACATTCATTCTCTGCATGCCAGTCACTGTACATAGTCTCAGGCCATACTGATGAAAACACACAGACCTCCTCCTCAAATATTTCACGACTATGCAAGAGAGAAAGACTCCTAAATAGATATTTCTACATAGATGGAAACATTCTCTGAAGTGTCTGTAGTGCTTCAAAACAAGCATGAGCTGCTTCTTTTTTAAAAAAAATTATTTATTTATTATAAAGATGTGGGGTCCAATTCAGGGCTAGGTACACAAACATTGATAATGCAGGTACCCTTGTTGATGAGGTGTGCCCCTCCCTCCCCTAACAGTTGCCCTCAACTGCCATCCCATTCTACCCCCACAATTTCCCACTGCTGCCAATCCCTTTCTTATAGCATTATAATTGTTCAAGGTCACCTCATGAGTGACAACATATGGAACTCAGTTCTTTGTTTCTGTGATCAATCACTGAGTATGATTGACTCCAAAGCTTTTTCATAAATATTTGGGAAAGCTTCAGGAAGAAGCAAATTGCAGGTTGGACTCCGAAGCTGGTAGCCAGGAACAAGTACCTGAAAAAGTCCCAGCACAAGGGAGGACATTAACCCAGGTCCCAAGCTTGTTACGTTGTGAAATCCATCATGCGTTAGCAGAGGCCAGGAGCCATGTTGCCAAAGACTCTGTGCAATGAAGGAACTAAGAGGATTCCCAGAAGGCTTTGCCAAACCTTTCTTAGACAGTTTCACAAAAACAAAGCCTTTCCTTCAACTTCTCTCTCTCTATTTTCGCTTGGACTTTCATTGTGACCTGATTCATGTCCCAGTCTCATTCACCTCCCTCCTTATTTCCTTCCACTCAGACTCTTCCTTTCATGACATCCTTGCAAAATGTATTTCAAACTATCGCTCTCAAGCATTTTGGAATAGGCCCAGCCATAAAGGAAGAGACCAACTCTGTTGATAATTCACTTTTTACCTAATGCTTTCCAACTGGCTTCTAATTCTGATTCATCACTCAAAGAGTTTATCCAGTCAGCAACGGAAATTGAAGGTGTTTTAGCCAGGAGCAGGGCCTTGCTCAAGCCCACTCAGCCAGAGAAGACTTCTCATCTGGGATACCCTCCTACTCCTGGGACCTCCTGTGAACAGCACTCTAATTTCCATCTCTTGGGAAACCCGGATTCCTCCCTTTCCGTCCCAGAGAGGAGCCCTTTTCTCCTGGAAGTCACTGGTCTCTCACATTTCTCAACCTCAGCTTTTGTGAAAAAGGAAGACTGATTTCCAGAACATAAATATTGTTTTGTCCAGGAGGATGTGGGAGACGATGATTGTCTTTTTTTTTCTTGTTCTCCCACAATAAGTACACAGCAGAAAGATGTTCCAACACATGGTCCTGCAACACAGATTAGGGGGAAATGTGTGTGCCACTGAACTTCAGACTTTCACTCCTCATTTCACAGACATAGATTCAGCCTTCTCTGTGAGTTTCCTAGGCAGGATAAATTTGTTGTGTTTATGTTTCTTGGGCGGTATGTAAATCTTCATCGCCAGGCCCCAGTAATATCTTGGACACATCTAGAGTTATTTTAAACTAATTCATTCATTCCCTATCTTGTATTTGAAAAAAAGAAAAAGACTGACTTATATGACTTGGAAATGTTTTTCAAAATCAGGTTCATCTTTGGCTTGCAGACATCAGTCGCTTTTTGTGATATCAGTCTGGATCAAAAGAAGCTGGAGTGACAACAAAAGATAGATCTACCCAAGATGCTTTTAAAAGTTATTTTTGTGTGAGAAGAAAGGAATCGGCACTAATTCTCAGAGGACCAAGGCACTGAACAGTTGGAAAACATCAGGAAAAAGTGAATTGTCAGCAGGGTTGGTCTCTTCCTTTATTGCTGCATCTATTCCAAAATGCTTGAGGGTGAGAGTTTGAGAAGAACATAAATGTATTGCTTGCAGTCATAGAGGCTCGGGAGTTCAAGATCAAGACTTCTGATGGCAGGGTGTCTGGTGAGGGACCAGTCTCTGCTTCCAGGGTAGAACTTTGAACTCTGTGTCCTCACCGGCAGAAGGTGGAAGGGAGAAGGGGCCCAATGCCATGTGAGTCTCTGAGTGTTTAATCTCAATTAATTCTCCGAGCCCTCATGACTTGATCACCTCCTAAAGGCTCCACCTCTTAATACTATCACACTGATGATTTAGTTTCAACATATGGATTATGCCCAACACCTCCAGACCCATATCGGTTGGCAAGAATAACCTTTTGTTGCTGATTATTTGTCATTGTCGTCTTGTTTTTTGGTAAATCAAAAGACAATTCCATTGCTCTCCATTTCTGCAACAAAATAATTTATTTAGTTATCAAAATGTTTATTTTAGGATTTAACAAATTAAATGCTTTATTGACATGCCAGTGAATATTCTTTTATGTTTTTATGCAACAATACAGATGAATGTTGCAATCTTCATTGAGTAAAATAAGTGAAATGCAAAGAGTAGATATTTTAAGATTCCATCTCTGAAAAAGTGCAAAAGCAACAAAGTTAATCCATGCTCTCAACAGTCAGAATAGTGCTTATCTTTGAGGAGAAAGAAATGACTGAAAGAGAATGAAAAAGAAATGAGTATGGGAGTACTGGTAATAATTATTTGTGTTAGTGCTGATACCATAGATGTGTTTAATTTGTGCACTTATGCATTTATACTTAAGTATGCTATAGTTCAATGAAATGTCAAAATAAGAAGTATGCTCATGTAAAATACAGAAAACATGATGGAGAAATTTTAAAAATATATTTAACTTAGTGATTCAGAAACTGTAGCCTCTTGCTTGTGTTTTCTTTTTAATTTTAAGTTTTCACAATTATTTTAAAGTTATAACCTGTTACAGGGAAGTACACAGCCAAATAAAGAAATATATTTAATTAAACAATGACTTCTTTCATTGTCTGTCTCCCTTCTCAATACAATAAATAAATCCAATACTCTTTCTCCTAGATTTAATCAGTGATTCGATATCCCAGATTTAATCAGTGCTATCAAGGGGGTGGGCATACTTCCACATATTTAAATAAAAATTTCTTTTCCTAAGAAAGCATACTATATATATTTAAATATATAGCATTTCATTAACAAATAAAAGTAGAACAATTTGTCCTGAGTTGCTGTCTCACCTTGTAGGTTTTGTCATATTGGTACACAAAGTAATACCTCAGCTGGGCACAGTGGCTCACACCTGTAATCCCAGCACTTTGGGAGGAGGAGACGAGAGGATTGCCTGAGTCCAGGGATTCCAGACCAGCCCTGGCAACTTGGCAAGGCTTTGTCTCTAAAATAAATAAAAACATTAGCTGGGTGTGGTGGTGCATGCCTGTAGTCCCAGTTAATTGGAAGACTGTGGTGGAAAGATCACCTGAGCCCAACAGGTGGAGGGTACGGTGGCCATGAGTGTGCCACTGCACTCCAGCCTGGGAGACAGAGTGAGACTCTGAATCAAAATGTAATAAAATAAAATAATAAAATAAAATAAAAATGTCGTTATATTGAACATTTGTAGATATTCAATGAATGAATATCTAAGAATGCATAGAATTTTTATACTTATGAACATTTAATTTGTTTCCTGTTTCTCACGATTCAGAAAAAATCCAGAAAAATCCTTGTATGCAGATATGTCATTCTTCTCAAGCTGCCATGCAGAATACCACAGACTGGGCTGTCGGTGACCAGCACTGACCAAGGGTGGGTTAGGACCCGCACCAGAGAATCTGGACAGCGAGAAGACCACTCGGAGGCAGTTCTTCTGGGAACAGTCTGATCAGGACTGGAGCCGATTTTATTCAAACCTTTTCCAACTTATATACCATTTTCTATACCCTCCAGCCATGTGATAATCACTCACTGGGGGCGTACAAGTTTCGTGCTTTACAAACTATGCATCACAAGACCACCACGAGATCTGCAATTTCCAAGCAAACAATTCGAATTCCATGATGCCTGCCGTGCTTACATTAAGGTCACAGGTGCACAATTTCAATACAAATCGTTCAAAGTGTTTTCCATAATGTTCAATGAATCATTCATATTATACTCTTTGCTCTATACCCTGATTAATACAAAAAACTTTCCTGAGTTAACTCTAGGTTCAATCCAAGTTCACTGATTCCCAATATTTTTAACAATTAATATTATCAACTTAACACTATACTATAATCTATAAGTTTATTTAAATGACTTAACTGTCAGTTATACTATTAACCTATTATGATTTAACGTAATGCCTTATAACTCAGTTAAAACTTATTCTTTAAACT
>NW_007246642.1:121161-133793 GCF_000164805.1 Carlito syrichta | reverse complement strand
GAGATTTACTTATAAGTTTACTGCCATGTATGCACACTGGTCACTAATCACACGCCAATATTATAGGTATAACTGATATCCTATGTCAGAGGCGATCTTCCAGATGGGCCTTTACAGGCCTCAGCCATGTAGCTATAGATGTTGGCTCCCAACACTGGGCAGCCAAAACAACAGAAAGTTATTTTTTTCACAGTTCTGTGGGCTCCAGGTCTGAGTGCTTGCAGGACTGGTTTCTGGGAAGGCCTCTCTTCCTGACTTGCACTTGACCACCTCTTCTCTGTCTCCTCCCGCGGACATGTGAAACCATAAAGAGTTCCCTACCTCTTACAAGGACACCAGCTCTATCAAATTAGGGGACCACCCTTATGACTTCATTTAATTTTGGTTGCCGCCTTAAAGGTCCTGTCTTCAAATCTAGTTACATTAAGGATTAAGGCTTCAGTCTAAGAATTTTGAAAAAGCACATTTCATTTCATCACAATAGACATAACAGACCTGCATAATTATGTAGGTGTGTATTTTTATAAGTCATAAGGTTGACACACAAACACACACAAATACACCGCATATATATGTGCACATTTATTGAAAGTGATATATTATAGAGAGTGATACTCATAATGTACGCAATTTTTAAAATATATTGGAAATTCTATTGGGTAAGTCATTTATAATTTGTATTTCTTAACGTTTTATCATGAACCTTTTTAATATAATCATTCTCTGAAAATTATTTTAATGATGGTATAAAATTTTTTAGGGTTTGTAAGCATTGTGCTACTTTAGGGTTATAAAGCTTTTTCCTAGTTCTTATCAACAATTGCAACTGAAAAGCTGGATCTCATTAACGATGTGTTTCTTCCCATATCTCTATTTCTACAAAATGCATTCTTAGAAATGAATTACTCAGTCACAGGATAGAATGATTTTTTTAAGGCTTTTATACACTTATGAACATTTATTTTTTTCCTGCTTTTCACTCTATGAATTGTTTTCTTTGCTGTGCAAAAGCAATATAGTTTGATGCAATAGTGTTATTTGCTTTTGGTATCATCTGTGGTTTTGAGGCCATATCCAAGAAATTTTTGCCCAATCCAATTTCATGGAGCTTTTATCCTATGTTTGATATCAGTAGAAACAGGGAAACGTAATTATAGATGCTCCTTGACTTACAATGGAGTTACAACCCAATAAACCCATCATAAGTTGAAACTATTGTAAGTTGAAAATTCATTTAATACATCTAATTTATCAAGCAACACAGCTTAGCCTAGTCTACCTTATATGTACTCAGAACATTTGCATTAACCTACAGTTAAGCAAACTCACCTAATACAAAGACTATTTTTAAATAAAGTGGTAAATACCTCATGCAATTTTTTGAATATTGTACTGAAAATGTAGTACTTTCTAGTTACCAAAAAAGCCAAAAAGTCTTGAACTGAACCATTGTAAATCATGGATCGCACTTTTCTTTTTCAAAAATGTCTTAGCTGTTCAAAATCTGCCCACCCTTTCTTAAATTTGAATTGAATTTCATGAGTTAGAAGTAGGCTTAAGTGTTTTATATTTTTATGGCTTTTATATAAATTACAATCTTCTATTATGTCTTTACCTGGATATTCTTGACATAAAAGTGATTTCTTAAATCCTTTCACTTGACCAAACGCCTTCAAAAGATTGAATGTTTTTTTCACGCTTTTATCAGGTTTTCTTATTGCACTTTTACACTGGTAAGTATTAATACTTCTGTTCATAAGGACTTTACCGAGATAGTATTTTGCTTGTGCAATTTTGTTGGGAGCCATTTTAAAAATAGCAATCATCTCATATAAGCCTTCTTCTTTGTCCTCCGAAAAGCCCGCGCGCGCCAAACCACAACACCCCTCCCACCTCCTCTCCTCATACCACCCACTACTCTTCCTCCTATCATAAGCCGCCACACGCCCTATTTCAGCCCGCCCCTCTTTGCTATGTATATAAGCAATCGCCTAACAATAAAATTTGGAGGCTTGATCAGAACACTGTCTTGCCTCCATTCTGCGTGTCTCCTGTCTCTTTCTCTCTCTTGGTCTCTCTCTCTCTCTTTTCACCAGCAGCAGGTAGTCCTCCTCGTGCCCACGTTTTACTTGTCCCGCTGGTCGGGACACAATTTTTTTCCTTCTGAACTTCTGTCCAGAGTTGCATATGTGTGTATGTGTGCCCATGTTATGAAGTTATTTTGTTTTGAATTGCATGCTTACACATTTGTTTCTGTAGATTGAGAGTGAATGACATCCATGGAATAAAATAAGACTGCTTTCATGTAAAAATCTTCAGAAGCAATAATACATATCCCATAGTCTTACCCAAACCGATGATCTATTTTGTTTTCCAAGTATGTTATGAGATCTCTCCAAGAATATTGATTTACTCTTAGTGAATCATCAGAAACCTTTTATCAACTCTTTACCAAATTTGTTGCCAGGAACACTACCCGAGATCTTTCTTCAGAGAACTGAATGATTGCTTATTTGGAGCTCTTCTGTGTAGATCACACTCTTTTTCCCTTTTTTATCCAAAAGAGGCTCTAGGAAACTTTAGAGACAAAACACAAAATCAGACTGTCCCCTTCTTTAATCATAAATTAAAGAGATCTTTATGTTATTTGCCGAACAACTAACTGAGAAGCAGAAAATGACCATAGTTTTGCAGGATGAAAACAACAAGCTAACTTCATTCCACTATTTACCAAAAACTGAAAAGTCACAAGAATTTCTGAAAAGCCTATTTGCAGTAACAGAATTCTACCGCATCCAACTCTGGGAGACTTCTCAGGGAGTGACAGAAAGTCTTCTCAATCCTTTAGTATGCTATATTTATTTTTCTTCTTTCTTATGCATTATAAGCATGAGCATTACTGCAGGCTATGAAGTGTTGGCTTTACTGCAGCCAAAAACACTGCTGAGTCATCACAGGAATCCTTGTTGCTAAGGTGGGAGCATTCTTTCTGCACTTGCATAAATCTTGTAAAATTTCAGAGGCAACTTTCAAAAAAGTATATTCACATTAAACTTTTCTTCCTGAGAAACTTAGACAATTGTTGTATGTTTTACAGTAATCATTTTATTTCTTTCATTTTTCTTAGGATGTGAGGACCAAGCAATGGAGGTTTTTATGTGATAAAACTGTACTTCTCCAATCTACCTGGAGCCAAGACCATGCTGAAAACTGCATCCCACATTTCTTTCCACCTTCAACTTATGGCTCTCCATCATTTAACAGCTCTGCGAGGCTCACAGGCGTCTCCAAAGAACAATAACACACTTCTCACAAAAATCAGGAGCAGTTAGTTCACTTCATAATTCTAAAATTGTTCTGGATTCTCTGAATCTCCACTTATAGGTCTCCTACTGAGAAACTACTGATACGGATGTGCGAACTATGAGTCCCCTCTTTATGAGACTTTTCCAAATGTAACCAGGAAGTCTGTGCTTGTTACATCTACAGCAGATTGCTAGAGGGAAAAAAAAAAGTCTGCAGGTTTTGGTTCACTCAGAATTGCAAGTACAGTCATTCAACGTTTAGTGAATGCCTACCGTGTGTAGGCTCTGTATACCGAGGGGGATAGAAAAATGTGTAAGGCGAAGGCTTCACTCCCTAATGATACTGTTGTGTGCTTTTGTAGGCTGAGCATAAATCAATCAGACAAAAGTGACCCTGTGTGCAGAAGCTTGATAGCTTCCAGTCAAAATATGTGCATCCACTCCATGCATTAAAAAGCTACCAAATTGTACCATTAAAAGACCAAGGGACAAGGGACAATAGGACAGACAGTTCCAGAGATCTGTTTTGAAAAGTTGCCACCTGGGAGTTTTTTCGCATGGTAACTGCATGCATGGCTAATGACCCATGAAATCATGGACCTTGATAAAACAAACAGTTTATCAGCATTATCTCCAAAAGACTGGATGGATTTGTTGAACTTCTGTGGCTGAAAGCAGAGTTTGAGGTGGCATAGCATTATCCAAGCGACATGAAGTGTAGCTCCAATGTCTCGGTCATCTTTTGTAGGACACCCCAGGAAAGGGGCATCTGGACAATTCAAGTTTGTTTAACCTGAAGTGTAGGAGACATAGGTGGTATGATGTGATCATGCAAAGAATTCCATTCTGGAAGAGTGGCGACATGATGAAAGAGACCTGAAGCTGGCAGGCGTGACACTGCAATTTCCCCTTTGCTGTTGCTGCCGTCCAGCCCAGCCTGCTGGATTCAACACAATAAGGACCCAAGGGTGCTGTCCCTTCTGGCTCGATGTCACTTCGACAGAAATGCTGGTGACCTGGACATATCATTGAGCCATGACTTCTCCGGGAGGAAAAAATAATGTTATTGTAAACGTATTACTCCCCTCCTCTCTCTGTGTCTCCCTTCTTTTCTCTTTTCATTTTTTTCCCTGCTTTTCTTCCTTCCTTCCTTCATTCTTCATGCTTTTTCTTTGAGTTGGAGTCTCACTCCATCACCCAGGCTGGAGTGCAGTGGCACGCTCCTGGCCACCACAGCCTCGACCGGCTGGGCTCCTGCGATCCTTCCACCTCAGCCTTCCAAGGAGCCAGAACTACAGGTGCGCACCACCACACCTGGCTAATTTTTATTTATTGTAGAGACGAGGCAGGTCTCAACCCCGTGGGCTCAGTCCATTCACTGGCCTCGGCCTCCCAAAGTGCTGGGATGATAGGCTGAGCCACCGAGCCCGGCCCTTCATGCTTTTTTGATACTATATGTCAGAGATGATCAGAGACAGTGAGTTGGTTGTGGGTGGTAGGCAGGACGTAAAGAAAGGAAGAAATAAATTAAGATGATGTCAAAGACATTGAGGAGATAAAAACATTCTGGTCTTATCCATCCTACAAAGCAGACTTCAGTCCAGGAAAGAGATGTAAAAAAACACAAAACAAACAAAACTTGACACGTGAACAAAGTAATGAAGCTTGTGAGTGATGGGATGTGTTGTGATAACTTGTCGGACAAGCAAGATATCACCTGTTTTCAACCCTTGCCTGGGCTGTGTGAAAATGACGAAACCTAATTCCGCATTTGCTACAGCCTTTGTGTGACCATCCCCATCGTGTTGGTTTTATGTGTTTTATTAATAAGTATTTGTCCCACCCTTATGGGCAGGGCTTCCAGCTAGGAGTTGTGGGAATTCTGAGATTTTTCAGGACAGAGCCTGGACCATCAAAAACAGGCAGGGGATGGACAAACGTGCAGCAAGCTGCAAAGCAAGACAGTGCAAGATGCCTGTCTGCCTGTCGGTGGAGTGGCACGATACAAATAAGTTACAGAAGGGAAGAAGTCATTTTGGAATTTAGGAATTTGGACCCATGACCTGACTTGCACTGTTCACTTCCTGTGGGTCCATTTCTCCTTGCACCTCTCATCCTTGATCTCAGCACTCACAGCTCCCCAGGGCTGATCTCCTGTTTTCTCAACCTCAGTCTAATTTGTCTCTCATAGCAAATAAACAAAATCTTGCTAACACAATCATGGATAATGATGGATTGATATGTCATGGCTGAAAAGTAATACATTCACATTGTCTCAAGCATTTTAAAGATGATTCCCCAAAGGAGTGATGAGAAATTTTCCGGTAATACCACAGGCTGGTGGCAAAAATAGTTTTGGATGGGATGTTAGATGTTTTTCACATCTTCACACCACTTTCTCTGCTACCACGTAGGGCTCTTCCTACAAGTTTATTTAATCCTTCAAAAATAAGAAGACCAACAGTAGAAAACTCTGTTCTTCAGCTTGGACTTCATTGTAATACCACCGACAATGAACTCTGCACAACATCCCTTATGCACAGACAATGTAGTGGGGTATAGTTTGTCTTTTAGAAAACCCAAAAGGACCGTTGCCAGACCATCAACCCCATTGCCTTATTAGACTCCGATATGGCCATGTGTTGTTTGAAGTGTGGCTGTTACCATGTTTCCTGGCTTTGGCCTTTTCGCCTATTTACCTTCTACATAAACTATATTTTCTAATCTAAAAAAAAGAAAGAAAAGTCAAAAGTATCACAAGCAAACGTCACCATTTTATTTTGTGTTCATGTTAAATGTTTCCTTTGCTCTTAAAAAAATGATTATATTGCTAACGCAATTTCTTTGGGTGATAAAGACACGATTGTCTTCCAATTTTCAGGAGGAATAGTCTGAAGAATCCGCGGGCCCTTCTGGAGCGGGGACTGCCAGCTGTAAGTCCACATGTCACACACCATTGGACATTTTACCACCCTCTTCTTATGACCACTACCTCCTAAATGATCCAGATGTCACATATTGTTTAGTTTCAAAATTAAGAAAATTAAATATAATTCTGTTTTGAATATTTTAGAAGGATTTGGCAATATTTTTCGAGAAAATCGCAGAGCTTGATGTTGTAAAAATCAAGTTGAAAGATAATTGGCATAGAGGCCAGAAAGGGGATATGATTTTTGGATTTTTGCTTATTTTAAGCTCCACAATCATTTCTTCTGCATAGAAAGGAGACAAGAAAACAGGCAAGGGTTTATTTTCTAGATATGTGGCTACCAGTAAAAATAATATGTGAACGCCAAGGACAGGTTTCTTGCTTTTTTACTCACACATTAACAGACTGGAGAGAAGTCCGATGCAATGTTTTTTATTTGAAAATGTAAAAGCCCTTATTTGGAAACCCACACGTGTCAGGATTTAAACTTTTTTTCCTTTATTTTCTTAACACCCATCTTTCACACAGTCTGTTGAGATTGTTTCCCTCAGAAGATTTACTCTTGTCTTTCACCCTCTCAATTAAAAGATTGGGCTCAATGGGACAGTCAGACTCAGGAAAGACATGCCTCTGTTCTGGGCTGATGAGAGCAGACACCTTCATGGCCACTGTCCTGCCATCCTCTCTAGCAAGTAGAATATTCTCATGCTAACTTTGCTGCTCCTTGAGTCCTTTACCGAAAAATGGAAGGAAAACCTGGAGAGTGATAAGAAGGGATAAAAAATGTCCTGACTGAGAAAATTTTAGTATCAAATTATTACTTTAAAAAAATCGTACTGCTCTGGGTTTCTTCTTCTCCTCCTTACTCTTCTCCACTAGTCACTGGAATGTTCTGTAAAAAGAATGACTGCATAGGTCATTAAAATGGAAATCGAGGCGGCTTTGGTCTGTGACCTTTTTGGCAGGATAGGCTGTCCTCACACATAAACTTCACTGTGACAGAATTTTGTGTTTTTTTCCCCTTTTCCTGCCATGGAATGATCCCAAAGGAAAACTGAGAGAGATCCCAGTTGGATAAGTCCTGAGAAAAGTATTTCAAAGGGATGTGGCTCACTTCTCCCTCTTTGCTCCATTCCTCAAGTTTCAATCTTATTTTGTTGCAGCAGAGTAAATTATGTCATGTGGTCATCTCTAATTAGAGGTCATTCATTTTTGCTAATGTGTATCTCTGATCAATGCACAGGGGAGTTTAAAAAATATATCAAAATGTGGTCAGGTAAGCTTAGAACTCTGATTACTGAACGAAAATTTGTATTACTGAATATTTCTTCCACATATTCACAGAGATGTGCCTACACACACACTCACACACACATACAGGCAAACAAAAGAAATACAGAGTGAGCCACAGAACAAGAATTTGTAAGGGAATCTTTGAAATGGCTAACATTTTTTCAAAACCGGATTTAGTTTTAAAATTAAGCAAATTGAGAAAATTTCAAATTATCTTTAAATTTAGATACAGTTTTTTGTATTAAGATATTTTAGTTCTATACACGGAGATACATAATCTGCAATGATCTAGAATAATAAATAATAAAGTCTAAAGTTTTTCTATTTGCTTTTGGTACTTGGTCTGCATTTAACATTAGTTCTTCATAAGAATATTTTATGAGTGGAGGAAGAAAAAATTCTATAAAAGGAAACTATTTTGGTATTCAATTTTTATAGCATGTATTTTTCAACTAAAAAAGAAAGGATAAAGGGGAAGGGGTAGTGAAGGAGGAAGAGAGGAAAAATAAAAGAAGGAGAAGGAAAATGAGAGAGAGAAAAAGGAAAAGAGAGAAGGAACAAGAGAAGAGAGAAGAGGGAATGAAATATTTTCCCACTCACATGCTGTAGTGACTTTTTGCAATTGGTCACTCATAACAGGTTGTCCTAAGTCAAACGTCTGATCACAACTTAAGGATACAGAATTACAATCAAGGCAAAACAAAAACATTTTTAGTGACTCCACAAATGTTAAAATTCCTGGGCTACAGTTTCTTCATGATAAGTCTATGTGTTTTGGACGTCACCAAACATTCAGCCAAGTATGGGTTTGATAAGTAAGGTAAAATCTGAACATTCTGAATGCTATCCAGATCAACTGAAAACATATACTTTTGACGCGGATGTGTGCTTGCAAGTGGAAATGTCACCATACGGCATTATTTATGGCGGTTATATCATTTTAGGTTGTTAAGACATTATTAAAATCAGGTTTGGAATTGTTAGGTTACTTCATGCTTGTTCCTTGGTCCCAGGGAAAAAAGCACCAACTCTTTCTGCCTTATTTAAAATAGAGAAGAGAAACTGTGCTAACTCAGAAATGTATTCTGCAGCAGTCGCCTTTTGTATTCTGAGGCAAATACTCTGTGCATTTTGTCTTTCTTTTCAAATTGTGAGCCATTGTTAAAAAATCATGTGTTTTCGATCAGGTCTGAGAGATAGATTCAGCTGTATTTTTGCATTGAAAATAATTAGCTTAGCTGGTATTTGCTTCATGAGAATTTAGTCTCTTTAGCAAAGATCAAATGGGCGGTTCCAATCTAGCAAAATATTTTGTTATAAAATTAAACAAGAACTTCAAGAAGATAAGACGCCAAGGACTTTATTCCAAAGTATACTTTCAAAATCACAGTGTCATACTACTGCCTGACTTTCTTGTGTGAAGGTATAATTATCCTAATACACAGAGAGATACAGATCCTTACAGTACAATATTTGTTTTCAAAGATGTGTTTCAGAGTGGTTAGGCCAAGTCAAACACAAAATTGAGATGAGCACAGTAAGTTGTTTTAATGAAACTGTTTTAATGAAATAGTCAGTGACAAAGAGATACAAAGGCACACTCAGATCTCATTAATTAGCTTTTCCTTATACCAATTTATTAAATTTGCATTTTAAAAGATTCCACTGTGTCATGATTTTGCAAATAAATTTGGAGATGATCACCAGAACTTAACAGAAGACAAAGGTTTATTTGAGTGGTGATTATTTCACTTAATTTTTCTCTCATGTATTTGCACTCGATGCTTTTAACATTGATTAAATGTACTAGTTAGCAAAAATAACTGGTTTGCTTGATTAAGCTAAAATAACATTTCATTAAAATTCAGGTACAGAAGAAAACAGAGATGTGATGTGAAAAGAGGTTCGTTAGTAGAACCTAAAGGGGCCTCAGTGGTCGTTTAATCTAAACTCTTCAATTCAGACAGTTCGACAAAAATAGTGCTGATATTCATTGACTGCTTGCTTGTTTACTTCCAGGGGTGGAAAAATCCTTTCTTCACAAGGTGTGAATTTGCATTGATGAATTTAAGTGGTCAATCTTCTTGCAGCTCTTACTTACTGATCTTGCATTTTCCCTTTGAAACACTAGAGAGAATAAGTCCATACCTTCTTGTGTGTGCTGTATCCATCCCATCTCCCAATAGTGGAGAATTATATTATATCCTCAATTAAATCTTTTCTCCTCTCGTTTTTCAACTATTCTTTTGTGGCATACCCAGACGGAAAGAAACCTAGACTAAACTTAATTGAGCGTAGTCTTTTTGCCTCAGCACAGCTTAGACTTTATCCCTGACACTCTTTGAATCTGGCACAGGTTAGACATAGATAGATAGATTTTCAATAGGCAAGTTTTAGGAAGCGTTGAGACATTCTACTGCAGGCCAAGCTGGCAGGCTACTCCACGCCCTCCGCAAATCTCCATTAGATGCAAGACAAGGACAGAGTCATAGAAATAATAATAGACCACATTTTGGTCAAGGCATTTGTAGACTGCAAATGTTTGAGGAGGCTCCTGCAGGAAAATGCTCTCCCTTTGTCTCCCATCTAGCTCACCACCATGGCAGCAACCATGTGACTAGCCCACCCAGATGCCTGCTGTCCATCATCTGAGGTCAGTCCCTGCGCTGATCTGCCCCTTTGTGATAACATAGAGCAGACCACCACCCAATCACCTGAATGACCTTCCCCCATCCAAAGGAAATGTTTCAAAGAACCCAACTAGGAGCAGCCATTTTGCCATTGCCATGCTAGACTCTGGTACAGCCATGTGTTTTTCGAGGTATGACTTGTTGCCTTGCTTCCAGGCTTTGACCCCTCCCCTACCTTGGGGAGGTGAATCTTCTCCTTCTCTCTCTAATTTACTTTATAAATACATGATGTTTTCTAATCCAACTTCTGTGCAACTCTTTGCATCTTTCATGCGGCATTAGGTCACACACTAGATACCCACACCCCCAGTGGGCCTGAAAACATTCTGGAGACCCTGCTGGGAGTGTGCCCTAACACACACTATGTGTCAAATTTTTAACTCTTCTAAAAAAACATTTTTTAATTCTCTCTACTTTGTCTCAGACCGTGAACTCTAGAACTAGAGTCAATATTCTAGATGTGGTCTGACTGGTGCTGAATACAATAATGGGAAAAGTCTCAGTTGATTTGAACAATTGTATAGTAACATGATGTAGAGTGTGTAGCAAGCATGTTGGAAGAAGGATTTGGTGTGATGGTGGCCGCTATTAGGTGATATCATCTTGGGTTTAATCGCTAAAATCTGCAGTCCAATCTTTATCAAGTCAACTGCAGTTAAGACTCTTTTGCTCATTCAGTTTTTTGCATTCTTTATTTTTGCTGTTTTCATTTTTAATATCCAAGCAGAAATTGAATGCTGGTTTTGTTAAAAAGGCAAAATGTTAGTTTTATCAAGTACATTTGAATCTCAATTTTATTCTCTTATGTACTGACTGTTGCTCTCAGGGTTGCGTGTCTACAAGTTGGATAAATAAGACTTCTTTTTTTCCCCACAAAATTCACAGATAAAAAGTAAAACCTGACAGAGTCAAGAAAAGCTCAAATTCTACACATCTGGTGGCATATTAGGGGGAGCCATCCTCTAGATACTAATCAACATGCTTTGAGTATAGCCATTCAAATCCAAGTTATTACCTTTATGGGGGGATTTATCAGATGCCTTCACAATCAAGCAGCAGAGTGAGAAATGATATCGATAGCTTGGAGGTCAAAGCCACCAACTTCTGGTCCCAGAAGGTCAGGATTCACACCTTGCTTCTGTCTTTAACCATTTGAATGAACTTACCTTTGTTACTTGTCTTCTTTTCTTTCATTTTCCTCATCTCTGAAGCAGAGATGATGATGATAAAAGAAGCTGAATGACAGGACTATTTTAAGAATTAAGTGAATTAATATAACTAAAGTTCTTCAGAAATGCCTGAGCGTATAATAAGCACAACACAGTGAACCAAAATTGACCCTACACGTCATAGCATTCTTCTAACTTACCAGTTTTTGTGAACTATGTTTTTGCCAATTATTGATTTAATTTTTTTCAATGGTAGCAAACCACGAGATATTTTCTAAAAATTAGTCAAAATATTAAGCGTACGGTTGACAATCTTTGAAATCCAACTTTTCCATTTTTTGAAATTTATGTTGTAAGCTGTTTTGAAGTACATAACCATGATGGGAAAGATTGCTCTTCATATTTTTCTCTTGAAGCCTTCTAAGAAGAACAGACATTAACAATAACTTCAGTTTTTATGTATATTTAAGACTACATTAATAAAGTATAAGATTTCAATTTGAATAGAAGAAAAAGTCCCCAAGATTGGAAACTTGGGTATGGTGGGGTATGGGTGTGACGTGTGATTTACTTGAAAATTGATATGCTCTGAGCTTAGACACCATGTAAACACACACACCCTCTCACACATGCAAACACACACACACACACACACACACACACACACACAGATATTGCTACTGAAAATGTGTGGTCCAGGACTGACCGAGACAGCCAATCAGGGATTCATCCAGAAATAAAGGATTAGCTCAGACAGCATTTAATTGGATGAAAACTGAAGAAAATAGAATGCATTTGCCTTCTATTCATTATCTCAGTAAATAAAAAAATCATCTAGCTTTTACCCAATCCCAAAACACCAGAGGCATGTTTATTTACATCCTCTTTCTATCCCAAGACACATAGCGTCACCAAGAGCAGCTACTGTACCTTCTAGAGCTCTTGTGCTATCTGATTCAGTAGCCATTGATCAGTCACATGTGGCTATTGAGTTCTCAAAATTTATTTGCCTTAAATTTAAATTACAATTGCGCACTCAGCTAATTATTGGGAAATTTTATGTTCAGAACAACTAGCGTTTGTGAATCTACTTTTGGTCCCATATATTTTATTTTATTTTATTTTATTTTTATTTTTTGAGTTGGAGTCTCACTCTGTCGCCCAGACTGGAGTGCAGTGGCTGCTTCCGGCCACCGCAGCCTCTACCTGCTGGGTTCCAGCAATCCTTCCGCCTCAGCCTGCTGTG
>NW_007246642.1:94692-121141 GCF_000164805.1 Carlito syrichta | reverse complement strand
GAGATGAGGTCTCACTGCCCAGGTGGGTCTCAAACCCGTGGGCTCAGGCAATCCACTCACCTCAGCCTCCCAAAGGCGCGGGATTACAGGCTGAGCCACCGAGCTCGGCTGTCCCATATAGTTTATAAAATTTAAATCAAGATGAAGTTCCAGTTAGATCAAGATAGATGCAAATCAAAATCAAGTAATTCTGAAGATATTTAGTATAGGAATTCAGATGTATTTTAAGTGTAAAATATACACCAAATTGTCTTTTTCTTTCTTTTTTTTTTTGAGTTGAAGTCTCACTCCATCACCCAGGCTGGAGTGAAGTGGCAGGCTCATGGCCACCCATTTCAACTTGCTGGGCTCAGGTGATCCTTCCCCCTCAGGCTTCCAAGTAACAGTAACTACAGGTGCACACTACCACACCTGACTAATTTTTCAATTTATTGTAAAGATGAGGTTTCGCCAAGTTGCCCAGGCTGTTCTCGAACCCGTGGGCTCAGGCAATCCCCTCACCTCGGCCTCTCAAAGTGCTGGAATAACAGGCTTGAGTCACCATGCCTGGCCAGTACACACTAAATTTTGATGACTGTCTAAAAAAAGAAATTCAAGATATCTCACTAACACTTTTAAATATTGCGTACATGTTAAAATGATAATATTCTAGATATATTTAGTGAAGTGTAATATATTGTTGAAATTTAGTTTATTCTATTTTACTTTTTCTTAATGTGGTTACTAGAAAATGTGTGTGGTCTCAGTGTGTTTCTATTGTATAACAGTTGTCTAGATGCATCTAATTTTTATCTACTATTTCCGGTCTGGCGGCCATTATAGTCTGAAACACTATCATATTTTCCTAACTACTTTCCAGTATTTTTATCTCCCATCCAACTTCCACCTATTAACCAGAGTCATATTTCGAATGCAAATCTTCCTCTGCTTAAAGTCCTTCAGTGACTGTTTCTGCATATTAAATTCTAATGGTTTTAAGTAATTAAGCAATCTAAATGACTCAGCTCAGCTCAACCAATTCTCTTCAAATATTGTGTCCCAATCACACTTTTGCAGTCTCTGTTGCTGATGGACTTAGCCAACATAGCTTTCTCCAGGGGAAATAATTTGTATCTTCTTCCCTTTTGTCTAAAGCTTACTCACACTGCAGAATTAGCTCAGACAGCATCTTCTCTGATAACTCTTTCTAGAGACCCAATGTTTGTTTAGATCCCCTCCTGCATCCTTTCAAATAGCTCAAAGGCATATGAGTCACTTGAGCGTCTTTTTGCAATCTATTACAACTGTCTCTTTATGTGTTTCCTTTAGAGACCATGAGATTCTGAACACAGAAAATGTAAGAGATAGAAAACACAAGGGAAGTCGCTGTATGTGGTTTTACGTTCTCTTAAGTAAGACTATTATCTCTGTCATTCATGCTATTTCATTGTAATGTTCTCCACTACAAAGTGTCTTTTGCTTAAACCTATCACTTGGATGAAACTTAGGATGAAAACTGGCCTTCAAATTCTCTCCTAAGAGATCTGTAACGTTTCATGAAAACTCCTTGGACTTGCAGATTATTTTGGAAACAAAACACGTGCACTGTTCTTGCTGAAATAAACAAAGAAACAAATGAATAAATATGGATCAGCTGCAACTGACAGATTTCTTGACATCAAAGCCAACAATTTCTTATGTTCTGTGAATTCACTTGAATGTGATGGAGGTCAGCAGAGGTCACATTCTGTTGAGCGGGTAGGTGCCTCCTCTTTGGGAATCTCACTTCTCTGACTTTTTCCCTTGAAATCCTCTTGAAATCCAGAAGAAAGCAACAGACCCGTTTCACTGTCTTTCTCCTCCCTACATTCCTCTCTACCCCCGAGCCATATAGGTTATCCAATAACCCAAGATGGTAATCCCCAAATCCTCAAACCTCAACTGGCAGTATGGCTGTGCCATCACCACGATTTTGTTATCCTTTTTTTTTTTTGATCCATTCTTTTCTTGTATGGAATTAACAGCGGAGCATTGATATGTTCTCCCCTGCCTGGGTCTTTAATCGGTAAATGATTTACCTTATGTGGTCAACTTACCATAGCTTTCTCTCAAATGCCGATGCTATAACAACAGAGTTAAAGCCTAATGAGATGTTTTTAAATCTATGGTTATATTTTCGATTCAATAAATGTGCACACGGGGACATGTGCACGTTTGTTATTAGGTGTATTGTGTAATGGTGAGTTACAGGCCTCTATTGAGCCCACCACCTGCTTTCCCAGCATGGCAAGCATGGTACCCAATGGGTGGTTTTTCATTCCTTCTTCTCCTCCCTCCCTTCTTTAGAAGTCTCCAATGTTTGCTGTACTTATCTCTGTGCCCATGCTTGTCTGGTATTTAGCTCCCATTTACAATGAGAATATCCTGCATTCAGTTTTCTGTTTCTGTGACAATGTGCTTGGAATGATAGCCTCCAGCTACACCCATGTTGGTGTAAATGACATGCTTCTCTTCTTTCTCGTGGCTGCTTTTTGCTTGATATTTCTTATTGGTATGGAGAGAAAATGTTAAATATCAACTGAAATAAGAAAATATTGTCATGAAAGTGTTCATAAATATTAATAGTGGAATGAATTTTCATATAGTATTTTGAACTAAAAGAAGTGAGTAATTTTCCATTTCAGCTATTTTCTCTAAAGTAGCTCAGAAATTATCTGAACTTAAATTTCATTAATTTGAGATTCAACTTAATTATTTTTCTAACTGAAATAAGCACAAAGCTTCAATTATGGATGCGTCATAACACCTGTGGTGCCAAAAAATATAATGTTTTTAATGTGTGGTGAATAAAATATCCATGGCATCTCAGATAATCCAATAAGTACTACCAGATTGCAACATTGACATAATACCAAGATTTAAAATAGAGTTGGGACAAACTTGTTTGGAAGTCATTGAATACCTTTAACTTAAAGGTAAGGAAAATAAGGAGGAACACATAAAATCTCAACTGTTAAAATTACTATTTGCTTTTTCATAATTCTCTTCACTGGACATCCCACCATTATATTCCATGTTGTATGTATACCACATTTTTAAAATGTATTACTCTATTGTTGGGCTTCTGGATTCCTTCCATGTTTTTACTCTTGTGAATAGTGCTACAGTAAACATACGCGTGTATGTATCTTTTCAGTGGAACAATTTATGCTTCTTTGGGTACATACCCAGTAGTGACATTGCTGACCAAATGGTAAATCTATTTGAAGGTCTTTGAGAAATCTCCTTACTGCTTTTGTAAGCAGGAGTTGAACTAGCTTCCATTCTTACAAACAGTGCATGCAGCCTTGTTAGTATCTGTAGTGGTAACTGTTATTTGTCCTAATATTAGCCATGCTGACTGGTGTGCAATGGTATCTCATTGTAGTTTTGATCATCAGTCAAGAAGGGCCTTGGAGACCATTCGTTTGTCAGATTGACAAAGTCTCTCAACTTTGAGCTGAGACCTGAAGAAGCGTTTAGGCATTTGGGAGAGAGTTTACCAGCTGTGTGTGCCAAAATTGCAAACACTAACACCTCATTCTCAATTTCAAACTGCATATAAACATTGAAATTACATTTCCAACAGTGCTATATTGTCGATAGTAACGTTTTTCTTTCTTTTTTGGATCCTGAGTTTATTTCCTCTCCTATTTATACTTCAGATAGGTAGAAAGAAGGGTACCGTGCGTATACTAAAATCAGGAATATAGTGAATAAAAAATTAATCTGTGAGCAAATCGGGTTGTTGACTGTTAGCCAAGTATTTGATTTAAGAATGATCATAGGAGCAAACAAAAATTAGGGTTTTTGTTTTTGCTTTTCCTTCTGTGAAGTATATGCTTGTATGCTGGAATTTACAGAATTCTTTCAGCCGGAATCTTTAATGTGGCTGATATTATTAGTCTCATCTTGATAAGTCTTGCTTTGCTCTGCTGAGGTAAATCAAGGGCAATTCACACATGACAAAGCATCAGAATACTGCATAATGTGTACTTTGCTTTTAAAACAAAACTTACAGTTGAGGATATGGATTTTGAATTTCCATCTATCACAGCAGTTAACGATTTGCCGGGCATTACTAGCACTGCCAGCTACTAGGGGTGACAGAGTAATTCTTAATCTCTTTCACAGTCTCAACTGTTCTTTCTTCTGCCTCGGTAAAATAAAGATAATCCCTACTTCTCAGGATTTTGATACAGATGAAACAAAATAGCATATATAAAATTCCTAAAAGACTGGATACTTAATGTTTCTTTCTTTCCCCTAATATTTAGGGGCAATACTTGTGTTAAATAATTTTTAATCAAAATTACATTTGCTTTGTATGCTGAAGGCTTATCCTTTCAATTAAGGGGTAGGTATTTCTGTCTCAAAGTTGATACTTGACCCTTACAACTTGGGGGTAACTACTTTAATCATAATTGGTATGCTAATCAGCTTGACTGAATCTTTCTACAATGTATATATAGATCAAAACATCACATTGTAACCCATAAATATACACAATTTTTGTATGCCAACTAAAAATAAATTTTTAAAAACATAAATATTAAAACTGTCATAAAAAATTCTCAACCTATGTTATTTCACTTATGGGTATTAAACACAGAACGAGATTGCTTTTTGCTTGATATTTCTCATTGATATTGAGAGAAAATGCTAAATATTAACTGAAATAAGAAAATACTGCAAGGAAAGTGTTCATAAATATTAATAGTAGAATGAATTTTCATGTAGTATTTTTAACCAAAAGAAGTGAACAATTTTTCATTTCAGCTATTTTCTCTAAAATAGCCCAGAAATTATCTAAACTTAAATTTCATTCATTTAAGATTCATTAAATATTTTTTTGACTCAAATAAACATAAAGCTCCAATTATGGATGCATCATAATACCCGTGGTGCCAAAAACAAAAATTTTTTTTTAACGTGTGATGAATAAAATATCCATGACATCTCGGATAATCCAATAAGTGCTACCAGATTGCAACATTGACATAATACCAAGATTTAAAAGTAGAGTTGGGACAGACTTGTTTAAAGTCATTGAATACCTTTAACCAAAGTTAAGGAAAATAAGGAGGAACACATAAAATCTCAATGGATAAAACTGCTATTTGCTTTTTTATAATTGCTCCTCACTGGACATCCTACCATAATATTAACTGGGATCCAAAGAGCCCCCAAATTATTTTGCATATGTTGAAAAATGAATTTTTTATCCAAAAATTTCTCAAAAAGTTGGCAATCATTTTAACATTATTTTTGCACACGGTATGGTAGAATTGACATCTTTTTTCACTATTTTTTTTGAGAAAAATAGAATTCTTTTCTTTTATAGAAATAATGTGTTTAAACAATTTGCATCTTGGCTAAAATCAGCCTAACTCTCTCCTTACAGCATCCATAATAATTTCTTATGAAGTACTGGACTGACTGGATTAAAAAAAATGTGGTACATATACACAATGAAATAGTATGCAGTCAAAAAGAAGGACAAATATATGGACTCTGCAGCCACTTGGATGGATTTGGAGTTTATCACACTCAGTGATGTATCACAGAAACAAAGAACAGAGTTCCATATGTTCTCACTCATAAGCTGAACTTGAACAATTATAATGCTATAAGAAAGTGAATGGCAGGAGTGGGTGGGATTGGCAGTTGAGGGAAACTGTCAGGGGAGGGAGGGGCACACCTCATCAACAAGGGCAGCTGCATGATCAATGTTCATATGTCTAACCCTGAATTGTACTCCACAACTTTTTATTAAAATTTTTTTAAAAATTAAAAAAAATTACATATAAAACAGTTATTTCATCGAAGAGATGAGGTTTGTGGAAACGTTTTAGAGCATTTTGAACATTATTTGGTATGATACTGCTTTCCTTTTGCAGAAATTCGAATTCATTTTCAGCAAGAAATGCATTTCTCTCTCAAACACACTTTATTCGCAGGCTGTAGTTTCACATACACCTAGTCTTGGCCTCCACAACCGCCTGTCTCAACATCCTAATAAAATAGTCCTATTTAAAACGTAAAGTGTATAGCAATGATTTGGAACATGAGTCCTTTTCATGTACACAATAGCTGCTAAGTTACCTGATTAGTTCACCAACGTCTGTCTAACCAACATTCCACAGTGAGAATATAAACTCTTGGGGCTATCCCTTCTTCCTCAAAAGCAGAATCACAGAATGAAGGAATGTATGGGGAAGGGAATTGTCGGGATCTCAAGTGGCACAGGTGATGAGACAGAAGGCACCAGACACAGGAGCGATGGCTAAAAGTCACCCAATATTTACTCTCCTGAGACCACTTATTATAGAGCTAAGTATTTACATACATTAAAATAAATATTTGTTCATTATCGAATTCCTCTAAAGTAGATACTGCTATGATCTTGGCTATTTTCCAGAAAAGAAAATAGAGTAGTCTAATAATTTACCCAAAATTATGTCTCTGTAAAGTAGTGCGACTAGAATTCAACCCGCGAGAGTCTGGTACTAAATCTGTGTGAACTGTGACATGTCTGATAATGCCTGTTCGCATTTTAGCAAGCACTATGGTCACATAGTCTCCTCTCTCTTGCCTTTATGGTCACAGACAGCATGCTGGTTGGGGACATCTCTGAAATTTCTCAAGAGGTCAGCCACTCCCGATGCTTTACCCTTTGAATTTCTTTCTTTTCTTTTTTTGAGTTGGAGTCTCACTTGGTTGCCCACCCAGTGGAGTGCAGTGGCACATTCACCACCAACCCAGCGTTGATCTGCTGGGCTCCAGTCATCCTTACGCCTCAGCCTTCCAAGTAGCTGAACTACAGGTCTGCGCTGCCATGCCCGGCTAATTTTTTTGATGTATTGTAGAGACGAGGTCTTGCCAAGTTGCCTGGACTGATCTCGAACTCGTGGGCTCAGGCAATCCACTCTTCTCGGTCTCCCAAAGTGCTGGGATGACAGGTGGAGACACCAGGCCTGGCCCACTCTCTGAATTTCTAACACGATAACTTGAAGTTTTCATCTTCTTCCAATGCGATTTTGATTTTGAATAATACATGAGGAAGTATGATGCAAAAATCAAATATTTTCATACCTCTTGTCTCATGTCTCATGTAATGATAAAATCCTCACGGTGAGTGACACTTCAGGGACTTTGACTCCTCTAAGTATGAACAGATGGCCCCCAAAAGAAGTAAGGGTATTTTTAAAGGGCTTTGTATCAACCACCGCCAATTGGACAGCTGTCATGTTTTTCCTGGTCTCTTGACCATATTCTGTTGTTTCTGTTTTCTTTCTTCCCTTCTGCCTTTCCTCTTGCCATTACATTAAATGTTCCCCCTGCTTTCCTGCTAAACTCTGGCATATTGTCCATTAAAATATATTCTTTGATGCATTTCGAGTTATTTTTTGGGTGTGGTGACAGGTAGGCATCCTGTTTCAATCTTCTGCATACGGTCAGCCAGTTTTCCCAGCACCATTTTACTGAATATTTTCTCCTCTCCCCAGTGGTTGTTGTTGGAGTCTTTGTCAAAGATGAGTTGGCTGAGGAATTGAGGCTTTGTTTCCAGGATCTCTATCCTGTTCCATTGGCCTATTTGTCTGCACTTGTACCAATACCAGGCCGTTTTGACTACTGTAGCCTTATAGTAAAGTTTGAAGTCGAAGTGTGATACCTCCTGCTTTGTTTCTTTTGCTAAGGATTGTTTTGACTGTTCGTGGTTATTTATGTTTCCATATGAGTTTCTGTATTGTCATTTCCAGGTCTGAGAAGAATGATGTTGGTAACTTAATGGGTATTGTATTGAATCTGTAGATTGCCTTCGGTAAGATGGACAAGAGTACCTGCATAATCAACTGTATACCTGACCCTGAATTGTATCCTACATCTTTATAATTAAAAAACAAACAAACAAACAAAACATAAAAATTAACAACTAAGAATACATTTAGATTTAAAAAATAAATTAAATAAATGTTTTTAAGGACTAAAAAAATTCTTGTTTCATTTATTTGTGTTAATTTAATTCAAAAAAATGATTGTGGAGTGAGAGCTTCACTGGAAGACATATCTTAGGTTAATAAAAAAGAAATTGGAGGGGACAATCAGAATGGAGGAAGAACAAACTTTGATAAGTCTGGTGTCTGTGACTAATTTTCCAATTGACTCAACTTCCTGGAGTTTAAGCCAAAAAGAGAAAAAGAGTGAGTGATATTGTCATGAAAGACTAAGAGATTCAAGATGAAGAGACATTTTTTCCAAGTAATAATATTCTCAATTGCATGACTTCCCATGGAGCACACTGATTAATATAAAGGGTAATCTCATCCTCAATTAAAATGAGTCAGTGAAGAAGCAAGTTTCAAAGAGCAAAGTTATTGAAAATTAGACTTGCTATGGTATATAGAAATAAATAGCTGTTAGACACTAAAAACAAGCTCTGTTGTGTTTAGCTCATGCATGTATAATAATGCAACTTAAAAATATTAGCATGGAAAAAGCAAAATTGAGTGACAGAAAATATGCTGTAACATGTTCATTACAGGCAAGATTTCAAGTTTTTCATATATCTCATCTATTATTTCTTCTGTTAGTATTTATATAGCTAAACTCTCATAAAGGACTATTTCTGATTAATAAGAAAACCATAATGTCATTAATACATGATAGATTTATTCTCTGATTGATCATGGCAGAAGAAAAATGTTTTTTTGTTTGTTTGTTTGTTTGTTTTAGTTGGAGTCTCACTCTGTCGTCCAGACTGGAGTGCAGTGGCCGCTCCCAGCCACCGCAGCCTCTACCTGCTGGGCTCCGGCGATCCTTCTGCCTAAGCCTTCCAAGTAGCCGGAATTACAGGCATGCACTACCATACCCGGCTGATTCTTTGATTTATTGTAGAGATGAGGTCTCGCTGTCCAGGTGGGTCTCGAACCCACGGGCTCAGGCAATCCACTCACCTCAGCCTCCCAAAGGTGCAGGATTACAGGCTGAGTTACTGAGCCCGGGAAAAATGTTTTTAATTGTAGAGAAACCATACTATTTTGAGTGTAGCTCAGATTTTTTTCTATTAATTTTCTATCCCTTTGACGAGTTTATGATTCATTTTGATTCCTTTATAAACCACAATGCACACAGAAGAGATTAAATACAAGACTGTATTTTACTTGTCTTTATAACATAGTTTTAAGTTTTGCTATGAGGTATATTTTCTCTTCTCATTGCTTCCTCAGAATTAATAATTTTTAAAAGTATCTACAAATGATAAAAGGTCTGAATGTATTTTCCTGAGATTATCAGTAAGATTCTTTCCACATTGACCATAACTATCTCATTTGATCTCACTGGTTGCAATTGAATGCACTTTAAATTGCTAAAGAGTTCCCCATAATATAGTAATATACTATATTATGGTAAAATAAACAAGACAAACACAGCACCAGTCACTTCACTGCGTTTTTCTTTGTTTTTTCTTGTGTGTTTGTTTGTTTTTTGAGTTGGAATCGCCCTCCATTGCCCAGGCTGGAGTGCAGTGGCACTCTCATGGCCACCCCAGTTGTGACCAACTGGGCTCCTGCGATCCTTCCGCTTCAGCCTTCCAAGTAGCCAGAACTATAGGCACGTCCTACCATGCCCAGCTAATTTTTGATCTATTGCAGAGGCGAGGTCTGGCCAAGTTGCCGGGGCTGGTTTCGAACCTGCAGGCTCAGGCAATCCACTCTCCTCGGTCTCCCAAAGTGCTGGGATGACAAACTGAGCCACCGAGCCCAGCCTTCACTATGTTTTTCAAGGGAAAGCTCATTTAAAAGACTTGGATGAATAGCACATGTCACCAATCATGTGCTCATATTTAATGACTAGCTCCAAATGAAAGCCCCTATCATGAAATACAGGTATTTTCCTTATAACAAATCCCTAATATTATTATGCTGCCTTACATTAGCCTTATTTTACTGCTTTGAATATCTTTCTCTAGTTGACTTATTTCACTACCTTGAGCCCAGAGCAGTTTCCTATTTATAAAGCACTTAATTAGTTGAACAAAAATGGCTCTTTAGATTCAGGGATTTATTAACTTAGGAAGATGACCAAATAAACTAGACTTTAGACATATTGGCAAAGTAATTGACAATATCAGTTGAAACTCATTATGTGTATACTTTAATTAAAACAAGCTGTACTGTTAAATTTAAACTCCTTTAAATAAGTGCAAATAAATATAATGGCACATTCCATATTGTAAAGGACACATACACACACACAAACACACACACACTGAAACCTGGTTATGAAATGCAGCCTGTGTTCTTGACCACCTCCTAAAGCACTGATAACCACCTCACACATAATAGCCTCTTAGTGTTTGTGTATTAGGAAAGCCTGAGGCCCCTCAGTGACATGTGCTTTGAATATTCAATTATTCAGGCCACCCCAGTAAAGCTAAAGCAAAATCATCTTATTCATTCGCCTCCACATGTTATATGAGTCCACATGGTCTGAGAGTCCTGAGAACCACCACGGATTGCCACCCCTGAGATATGTCACCAACACAATTGCATTTCATATTTGTGGTATTCACCCTAAACATACTTACTTCTACACTACAAATATATCACCTCAGAATTATTAGTTGTTTGCTTGTGTGTGTGTGTGTGTGTGTGTGTGTGTGTGTGTGTTTACAATACCAAGATAAAACTAGACTCCCAGAATAAAATCAGAGATCCTAACAGATAACAGACAAGATCTTTCGTATTCTCTGCAAACACATTTCAGAGCTTCCAACACCCAAAGAGTTAATTTTCATAAGACCTGGAGACTTCGACAGCCATGATTTAGGAGAAGCTGAGAGCTTTCTAAACAGGAATTTTCTCCCAGGGCTAAGAAACTCCATTGTCCAGCTGGGGGTGGGAAGGAGACAAGAAGTAGACGTCTATCAGGGAATGTCCAGTCACAAGTTAGAAGGGAGAAAAATTAACCCAGGATGATTCTGATATCAGGGCCAAGTCTTCAGAGGAAATATCATTAAGGGACGGGACTTCCAAAGTCAGCAGTGAAGTTTCTACAAGGGCTGACAGGTCAGATGGACAGACTAGGGTTCTGAAGGTGGAGATCTTTAACCCTGTCCTTCCTGTTCTCAAAGTGGCCTGACCACAAGGACCCTGGTCAACAAAGCAGGGCTAAACCCCTGGGAAACTGACAGTTTGTGAGTGAAGAACGCTGTTTTAAAACACTCCGTTCGTTGAATATCCCAATGGGAGATGGCTGATGTGTTACTTCCTCAATAGAAGGGAGCAAGTTGTCTTTAGTATCAGGGTGCTCTCTACTTTAAAGAGATTATCAGCTCAAGGGTGTCCCTTGGGGCAGGAACCAGTTTCCCCAAATACGAAGTAAAAGAGTTTCAACTGCATTTCAGATTAAGACGTTAACAGATTGCAATGTTTCAGGAACACGGAGGATTATAAATTTCAGAAACATAAAAGATGCTCTCTCACTGTAATTTGTACTCATGAAATATTTGGACTCCAAGATTATCCTACAAATCATGTGCCGGGCCCACCTCCCCTTATTTCTGGGGTACTTAGGACACATTTCATGGGCACATCATAAAGTCCTGTCTGCTGTATCAGTGAACCCACCCCTACCAAGTCCTCTGTAGATACATATTCGACTGATGTTGCGACCAGTGTGATCAAGCACTTCTGCCTGCTCTGACCGGCAGCCCTGCTGAAACCTAGAGAGGAGAGCAGGCAGGGACTGTGTGAGGATGCAGCGTGTCTGTTTCCTGAACCTCCCTCATGCCACACTACCACCCTCTGCCACCACTGAACCTGGAACAAAGACTTTGCTGCACGATCTTGCTCTGGTACCAAGCAAAAGGTGGTCTTATGAATACTAGACCTCTTAAAAGTTTTATGTGACTACATGCCTTCATTTTAAAAAAATTGTCTACAGATGAGAAACACGTAATCTGAGTAACGTGCCAACAGCCTAGAAGTGACAGAGCTATGATTTAAAGCTAGCAAGCTAACTAAAGTGCCTTGATGGATGAACCACTATACTGTTTCATTCCAGACAATTGGATATGAAACCAAGATTCTTTGTCCAATGTCTCTTCTTTTATAATTATTTCAGCTGATCAGAAAAATAGTTTCTTGGAAAGTCAGGCCCACCTAAGAGCATGTTGCATGGGAGTGACCCTTTATCTGACCCCATGGAAATGCAAGGCCCCAGGCAGGCCTTAACTTCAGCCCATCTCACAGACTGAAAATGTTGGCAGATTTTACTTTGGCTCTATTTTGGACCTCTTCCTGCTGTGGTTGTTTCTGCAGGAGGGTCACACTTTCTGCTGATTTGAGATCAGATTTGGTCATGTGACTGGCTTGACCAGTGAATTCTAAGACAAATGAACGAATGCCAGTTTGGAGTGTGTTTTAAAGAGTTAGCTTTCTCTCTCTCTCTCTCTCTCTCTCTCTCTCTCTCTCTCTGTTTCAAGAATGTCATGTCCAGAGAGGAGTCGTTCACTTAGACTGGGTCCCAGAGTGAACATGACATGAAACAGAGCTAACTGACTCAAAAAGCCACGGGTGAGAAAAAGACACTTTGTTTTTGTGAGGCACCCAGACTTTGAGGTTGTTTACTGCAAGGCATCATCCAGCCTCAACTGACTGATGGAGGAGGCAACACAGTAAACGCATCAGCTTGGATTCCTGCAAAAGTCAGCTGCTGCTTGATTTTCCATGGGGTCAGATAAAGGGTCACTCCCATGCAACCGGGTCTGAAGCGGTCATCCTTTCTATGAAAATATGGCTTGTTCCTACTCAGACAGACTTAAGAAGAAATAGTAACTGATTAGTTTGTGATTAGGTCATGCAGAGGAAGAAGTCAAAGATGCTTTCCATGTTTGCGTGACTCTGGGATGTTACCGTGACTCTGGGATGTTTCCAATGCTAATTTGCCTTCCCCCCACCCCTTCTTCTTGGTCAAATGCACCACAGCTAGAGCTTTATTGATGCTCATTGACCTTTGACAGCTTCCTGGAAAGTTGAAGAATTTTTGACCACTAAATAAATAAGAACTATCTAAACCCACATCTGAAAATCATCACTTACGTAAGCTTAAGAATGCTAGCCGGGGTCGGTGGCTCAGCTTGTAATCCTGCTCCTTTGGGATGCTGAGGTGAGCAGATTGACTGAGCCCGCGGGTTCGAGACCCACCTGGGCAGCGACACCTCATCTCTACAATAAATCAAAAAATCAGCCGGGCGTGGTAGTGCATGCCTGTAATTCCGGCTACGTGGAAGGCTTAGGCAGAAGGATCGCCGGGGCCCAGCAGGTAGAGGCTGCGGTAGCCGGGAGCGACCACTGCACTCCAGTCTGGGTGACAGAGTGAGACTCCAACTCAAAAAAAAAAGCATGCTAACTACTGTATTACGATAATTGTTCAAGGTCCACTTATGAGTGAAAACATGTGATACTCAGTTTTCTGTTTCTGTGCTCGATCACTCAGGATGATAAACTCTAATTCCATCCAGGTTGCTGCGAAGTTCATGATTTTGTCTTTCTTTATGGCTGCATAATATTCCATCAGGTATATGAACTATATTTTTTTTATCCAGTCCTCTTTCGATGGGCAACAAGATTAGCAGTAGTGGGAGACTGCTGGGGGTGAGGGAGGAGGGATTGGCAGTAGTGGGAATCTGCCAGGGTGGGGACACCCCTCATCAATAAGGGTACTTGCATAATGAACATGTGTGTACCTAATGCTGAATTGTACCCCACATCATTAAAATAAAATGATTAATTAAAATAAATGATAAAACAAAACATATATTGTAGATACTATAATAAAATCAAATGCAACTTGAGAAAAAATAAAATAAAATTTGCATCCAGTAAAGTTGAATACATAGGCCCCTGAGAAACCAGAAACCCACTTCAATTCTACACTCTAGAGAAACTTAGACATATGTGCCCAAAGAAACCAGTAGGAAGATATTCAACACAACATAATTTGAGTGGGAAAAAATAAATCCCCATCAACAGGAGAATGAATAAACATGTATTTATACAATACTACTCTCTATAGATTGAAAATTAATAAACTGATCTTTCCAAAAAAAAAGATCAGGTTCGGTGGCTCAGCCTGTCATCCCAGCACTTTGGGAGACCAAGGCAAGTGGATTGCCTGAGCCCATGGGTTTGAGATCCACCTGGGCAACTTGGCGAGACCTTGTCTCTACAATAAATCAAAAATTAGCTGGGTGTGGTAGTGTATGCCTGTAGTTCCGGCTACTTGAAAGGCTGAGGCGGCAGGATCGCTGGAGCTCAGCAGCTTGAGGCTGCGGTGGCCGGGAGCGTGACACTGCACTCCAGCCTGGACAACAGAGTGAGACTCCAACTCAAAAAAAAGAATGCTAACTATTGTTCAGATTCTCAAGCTTCTCCCCCTGGACTATGGCAACAATCATTGCCCTTTCCTCTGTTTCAGCTACCTCTCCCTCCAGTCCCTCTCTCTCACTCTTGGCAAACTGTGTCTTTATAAATTCCACACCTGCTAACATCGCTTGCTTTCTTGTCATCCTTCAATACGTCCTCACTGCCCACAAGACGAGGTCTCAATTCCTAGACAAAGCATGGAAAGCCCCCATGGACTGGCCCCTACCCATGGTCCCAGCTCAATCTCTTGATGCGCCTTCCCTGAACCTTGTGCGTGAGCCAGCCATCTTGAACCACTTACTTTTGCCCAGATGAGACAAGAACACAGTCTTCCCCCTCTGGATCTATACGGGTGGTCCCCACTGACTTGCTGGTCCTTTCGATGGAAGCTTCTGCCATGTTACTTGCCAACTTTGAGTGAGAATGCTCTCCTTTTAAAAATGAGAGCACTCACACCTACTTCACAACCTTTTCCTGGTGTTAAACGGGATGATGTGAGTGGCCCCTAGAATTTCTCCTTCCACGTGATCATTCAGAATAGAACTGAAAGGTCAGACCGAGAGCAGGCAATGCATTTTTTTTACTCTTCTTCCTAAATCTTCATACAATGATGAGAAAGTAGAAGTTATGCCTTTGGAGAAATGCACACTTTGGGTAAAATTCACTTCGCCAACTTTGTCTTTTCAGAAACAGACTTCCTGGTGCCAGGTATTAGAGGTGTCTCATCATGTCAATCAAGCTTGCCTAGAGTCAAGGGAATTTACAAGGCCTAAGACATCATGCATTGGGCAAGGACTGTAAAAGTCATGAAACTTGTCATTACAAAAGTGATGACCACTCTAGGGGGAGCAGGTAGGGATTCGATCTTCCAGTAAACTGGGCGCTATCTACAGGGAAGTCAAGGATCCCCCGAAGCCACCCACTGGGAATGCATGGGAGATAGGGGGAGGTGCACCCTCCATTAGCTTTAAGGAATGTCGTTCGGGAAGGTGCAGGAGCATTAGAATCCTTTTCATACCCTTCTCTAGGGGCCATGATGATGCGGGCAGACATTAGGGGGTCTTTGTGTCACGGGGTCTCCAAGACATCCACAGGTGGTCGAGAAGGAAGTCACAGCAGTTACATGCAACATCTCCAAAGAAAAGAATTTAAGCCAGGACTTGGGGGGTCTACGAGGCCACACTCACCTAGGGTGTAGGCCCACTCCCTGTTTGTGGGGGGTGAACGCTTCCTAAATAAATCTTTTCTTCTCTCACCTCTCTGTGTGTTGCAATTCTCTGCATTTACTCGGATCTCTGGGTGGCCGGCACGCACCTCTGGCTTGCCGGCTCCGGCGGTGCTGTACCTCCCTCCCCTAACCTCTCTCCCTCCATCCATCCACCCTCACCCTGTCTGGACCCTAACAAGAACTGAGGTGGATCCTGTCCATACATGTGAGCGGCCTTCTCCCCAGTCAATAAAAGGAAAGAGTAAAAATAAGTATTTGGCAGAATCAGGGTTTCTGCATCATTTTAGTTCTGCTGAGAGTAAAACCCAACTAGGCCACCATTACTGAGCCATTGACGTTTTTAGACAGCAAAAAGTTGCCGGAGTAGATAGAATGAGACATGAAGCTTTGTGAGGAATGATGGACAGGGCCAGGGCTGTGGGTCCAGCGTGGTACAGATGCTGGCACAGCTGAAGCCCTTGAATCAAGAGGAGAGGGGTATGAGCCACAGCTTCGATCCTACTTTTGCGGTGACTTAGATGGAAGGTCATTGGGAGGTCAGGTCAGAGGGTTGATGCACACTGACTTAGGCGTGACCCCGGCAGTCAGAGTCATCTTTGCAAATCCACCCACTTCAAAACCAGCCTTTCGTGACTCCCAACTACCCTTCCCCCTCAAAAAAAAAAAAAAATTCTAGGCTATTCCTTGAGGACTTTCAAAATCTAACACTCATCTGTTTTGTACTTTTAACCAACTGAAAGCACTATTTGAACTTAAACTTTTGGTCTTTTCTAGACATTCCCAAGTCACTGGTCTGCATGACTCTGCTCTCGACCTTTCTTTTCACTTAAAATGCCCCCATGCCTACGGATCTCCTCCAAGGTGATCGTCTTTGAAAGTCTCAGTCAGAAGCAACCTCCATCACCCAGAGATCTCCACTGCCTTGTTATTCTCCTGCCTCAGCTCTTCTGCTATTGAGTCAAGAATGCTACTTAATTCACCTTTGCATTTCTTCAGAATGTTGCCTCTAATAGATAATTAATAAACATTTTTGATTGAATGAAATGATGAAATTTCTTCTCTCCATTTAGTGTGGTGTGAGGGCAAAATTGCTGTTAAAGCCAGAATAATGTAAGTAAAGATCTAGTCTAGAATTAGAATCGCCATTCTAGACTAAGAGATCACAAATGTAAAGTCTCTTTTGCATTTCTAAGAGTCTTCTAGTGTATAGATGATTGTTTATAGAATCGAGAAGGCTATTCGTAAGAAATGTTTTTCCTCACATAGCCTCAAGCTCAGTATTTAGCATTCTGTAATAAATGGTAATGTTGTATTTCAGCTGAGCATGCCTTGATGCTATCAAAAGATATCAATCCAAAGTAAACTTGCAGTGTTTTGGATGTTCACAACAGTGTTAAGTTTGTAATTGCTATTTTTGTTATATTGAAACATTTGCTATGACACAAAGTTGCATCGGCTATAACAGTTATGGATTTAAGTTTTAAGCATTACATTTTTTTTATTTTTTGAGTTGGAGTCTCACGCTGTCGCCCAGACTGGAGTGCAGTGGCCGCTCCCGGCCACCGCAGCCTTGACCTGCCGGGCTTCGGCGATCCTTCCGCCTCAGCCTTCCGAGTAGCTGGAACTACAGGCATGCGTTACCACACCCGGTTGATTTTTTGATTTATTGTAGAGATAAAGTCTCGCTGCCCAGGCGGGTCTCGAACCCGCAGGCTCAGACAATCCACTCACCTCAGCCTCCCAAAGGCGCGGGATTACAGGCTGAGCCACCGAGCCCGGCTAACATTACATTTTAACTTGTAGAGTTTTATCTCTCTCGTTCCAGCCTTCATATTTTTCTTCAGAATACTGACTATGGTTCCATACCTGAGCTACTGGCAGGCCACTTGTGTTACCAACGCAAAAAAATGTAATCCCTTCATCTTTTCTTAGCAAAAATAAATGGATCCAGGTCAAATGCACAGGAATTTTGTTACCTAGTGAAAATGTGTTCCATGGTTCCAAATACTGTAGTAAATCATGTTATTGTGTTCATTTCTTTAAAGAGAATGTGCTTTAGACACCATAAAGTTATATAACATTGTTAGGAAAAGAAAAAGCAATTTTGTGCACAGTGACTTCAGTGATGCTGAGTTCTGACAATTCAAGAATATTCGTTATTTTACATATTGAAAAATGGCAACCAAATGACATCCAAAATGTTTCTGTGGAAGAATAGAGTGCATAATTCAAGGACACAATAAGAGAATGCCAGGAAAGAGCAAGGTTATGCAAATAGTCAAATTGTCAGACAAAAAGAGCAGGTGCTGTGTGGAAATCATGAGACAGCCCAGGGGGCGGCAGTATCCACTTTCTACAGAATGGAGACGTTTCTGTCGAATTTGATAAAACGCTCTCAGAAAGGGATGGGGGAGGGTGGGATTGGCAGTTGAGGGAAACGGCCAGGGGAGGGAGGGGCACACCTCATCAACAAGGGTGCCTGCATGATCAATGTTTGTATACCTAACCTTGAATTGCACCCCACATCTTTATAATTTAAAAAAAATAAGAAAAAATAAAGAAATGTAATGTTCTTATGAGAAGGTAATTCTGCACTATTTTGGATACCTTTACTGCCCAGTGTAATATTTCCGCTGAGAAGTATTTGTTTTCTCACATTGTATTCAACACGAATACACTTAGAAGTTGGACACCCCACCTTTGTTTGGAGGTGTTTCCTACAGTCGCTCAGAGTTATGTGTATACTTGAACAAGATAGCACAGATAAGAAGTTGAGTATTATTCAACCTATTACTAGTCCATTGAGTAAGTTCCAAATAGCGGTATACGACAATTATTTCTTTTCCCCATCTCCTTGCCAATGAATTATGTGTTCTTCTTTTTATGATCATCTTCTTTTGTATCTTTCTCTGGTTTTCTTCATTCCCAAAGAGTTTCACAGCTTTTTGACCCTCTTTTTTTTCCCACAGTGTCCTGACTCCCAGTCTCTCTCTCTCTATATATAAATATTTTGAAGCAGGAGGTTGAGGAGGAGGGTGGGGATGGGATAGAACTGGTGATACTGCAAGTTTTTCAGGCATCCAAGTGAAATATTTCCAAAGGGAGCATGTATCTTCCTTGTAAATAATGACTGGCTCTCGTGGCATATGTCAGGGTGTTGTTACAGTAATTGAGTCTTTCTTGCTTTTCTCCATTGTACTAGAGTTTTGATTGTGTGATTACAGCTTGGGACAGGTCAGACCTTCAAAAGGGGTGTGAAAAGGGACCCCACTCCAAAAATGGAAGGGCAATTGGGATGGAAAACCTACCCAACCCCCTGGGGCTGGTAGAACTAGACTCAGCTGTGAGCATTATCTCAAGGAGACAAAAACACCAACCACATGATTTCAAGTACAGAAACTGAATTGCCCTAGTTTGAAGCTAATTTATGACAAACTGGAAGCAGGGTTCTCAGGACTTCTGACCCAGGATGCTCGGACTACAAAACATATCAAGTAAGGATTTGTATCTCAAATACTTTGTCTGAATTAGAGCAAAGTAGTATAGATTTTTCAGTAAGTTTACTTAAAACAACCAGAAAAGATGATACCTAAAAGCTGAAAGCTTTAGTAAAATAAGACTATAAGCAAGAATTAGTAGAAATACAGCTTACAGTTGTACACTCATTTCATCCTTTGAAATGTGACTAATTTAATAAACTTCTGGTTAATTATCTGACATAATTTGGTATGTCATTTATTAGAGTTTTTCCAATGAACTAGTAGTAGCATGCAGAAAATTGTGTAGACTTCTTTTCTATTTTAATTTTTAAATACTGATTAAAAGTGACACATCTTTTGCACTGTGGCTGAAAACTGAAAATTTTAAAGTCTTTCATAAGCTATCATTGTGTGTTTGTATTTTTTAATGTGATCCTAGGAAAAGATTAGTATGTACTTCTAGCATACAAAAGATAAACAAATAAAAATAGGTTTAATATATTTGCTCCCTATTTTATTAACGATTGAACCAAAATTATTTACAGCCCATTCTCAGTAGGAAAAAATAACTACAAGAACTTTCAACCATTATTTTAGAGACATGCTGATATTATTTTAAAATAGTCTAGTTATTGATGCTGAGGCTATCAAAGTCATTATATCATCTTCATTTGGTGTTTAAAGGAAGGCCCTCCCTCCAAAGCGCTAACTTTAAGAAATAGAAAATAAATTTTAGAAGTCATAAGGACTAAAGAAATTATAACTGATGGCCCTGAATAGACGTCTTTAAGAAAACCTACTTCTATTTCATTGGTTTAAGAAATTGTAAAGTTGCCTTTTTAGTTACTGATATTGAAACCATCCACTTTTCTTCAAAGAATGTGTTTTGTACTCTGTTCTCCAGGAGATGGCTTTTTATAGCAAATGGTGAACTAGCTAGATATAATGAAATGAGCAATGGAGTTAGAAGTAGGACTCTTGGATTCTCCTTCCCACGCTACCATCACCCTCCTCTGTAACTTTAGACTGCAGGCTAATCTCAGCACATCAGCTCCTTAAGTTGAAGTGGAGGGGCGGTGTGAAGCCACTGCGTTCTTAGCCTTGTACATGCAAATCTGGGTTTCTACATAAGCATCTGAGACAGGTAAATGGTGGCATGTAGGCACAGACCAAGTTGAATGGTAAATTTGGTTCTCACATCAAAAGAGCAATTTCATTTTATTCTTAGACACTTTGAGGCCTCACTTAAAGTTTTTCTTGGGGAGGGGGTGTTGCATTACTAGAAACTGTGTAGAAACCTCATTCTTTTCTAAAATTTCAATTTAGAGTATGTCTTTTAAGTTTATTGGCTTGTGTATGATGCCGGTGTGTGATGGAAAAAACTGTGTTAAGGTAGATGAACTTCTAAAAATATATTCTAAATTTTTCTCTACAAATATTATTTCATAAAAAGGCTTCATGATCTAATAAGCTTATAAAATGCGTCCATATGTGTGCATTCACTGATTAAAGGCAGTCTTTAAATCTTTTGCAGTCTGTTCCATGCAAGGTTCCTCAACCTTCTTAAGTGAAGAAACTTCATTTTAGCCTAATAGCTGTATTAGTCAGGGTTTTCCAGAGAAACAAACCACTAGGATCTCTCTCTCTCTCTCTCTCTCTCTCTCTCTCTCTCTCTCTCTCTCTCTCTCTCTCCATCCATCCATCTATGAATTTATTAAGCAGGATCGGCGCACAAAACTTTAAGGCTGAGTCTCACAGCAGGCCATCCGAAAGCTGGACAAGGAAGGGCACCCGTGTGGATAAGTTCGAGTCCCCAAGCCTCAGAAGCAGAGAAGTCAAGTCCGCAACCTTCAGCCTCCCAAGGGTCCCAGGAGGTCGCTGGTGCAAGGCCCAGAATCCACAAGTAGAAGAATCTGGAGTGTGATGTCCGAGCGCAGGAGGAGAAGCAGCAAGCCTGCCAAGGAAGAGAGGAAGGAAACTCAGCAAGCTGATTGTTTCCCTTCTTCTGTCTGCTTCAGTGTGACTGGGCTGGCAGCCGGTTGGATCGTGCTGCCCACACTGAGGGTAGGTCTTCCTCCTGTCCACTGACTCACCTCGATGTCTTCTGGAGGCACCCTCCCAGACACAGCCAGAAACAGCGCTTCACCAGTCATCTGGGCATCCCTGCATCCCGTTGCGTCGATACTTCATAGGAACCATCACGATCCCTTGTGCTCATGTATGGAACCACGCTGTCGTAGGGAAATAGAGATTTTAAAGAAAGAAGAAGCCGGTCTCGGTGGCTCAGGCTGTAATCCCGGGCCTTTGGAAGGCTGAGGTGAGTGGATTGCCTGAGCCCGCGGGTTCGAGACCCGCCTGGGCAGCGAGACCTCATCTCTACAATAATAATAATAAAAAAAAATCAGCCGGGCGTGGTAGCGCGCGCCTGTAATTCCGGCTACTTGGAAGGCTGAGGCGGAAGGATCCCCGGAGCCCAGCAGGCGAGGCTGTGGTGGCCGGGCGCGGCCACTGCATTCCAGTCTGTGTGCAGAGTGAGACTCCAACTCAAAAAAAAAAAAAAAAGAAAGAAAGAAAGAAGAGATCTCATGCGTCAGTATGTCCTGTAGCCCACCCTTGGTCAAATCACCAAGGACATTGATGAACTTACACTCACAGTTTTCTGACATATTTTAGGCTCTTGCTGTCACACCCTGGCAGTACTGACTGACATATAGACATATAAGTTTTCCAGGATTGATAAAACATAATATGGTAGAATAAATTACGGAGGGCTGTAGATTAAAGAAAGAATTGTGAGTTTCTTTTTATGTCATATCTTGTCAAAAGATAATGGAACCCTTTACAGGCAGGTCTGTATCTTGATCTTGGTGGTGGTTATCCAGGTACAGGTCTCTGCAAAAACTCACCAACTTGTAGGGTGAAGATCTAAATACTGTCATAGGAACGCTATGCATGCATGTTTAGTTGCTACAGGAATGATATATGTTTATTAATAAAAGAAAGTAGGCTAAATAATTCAAGTGAGAAAACCCTATTAACCAGTGCCTTCACAAATTTCTGATTGATCTTTTCACTTAAAAATATTAGAAGCATTTAACCATTAGTCTAAATGTATATTATTGTGTCTTGCATAGATGGTATGCAATAGCATTATTTTTATGCAGAATAGTAGAAAATATTGTAGCTATAAATTAAAATATTGTAGTTATAAATTAAATTTTTTACATTATTATAGTAAAAGAGGGAGAAATGGATCAGCTACCAGTTTAAGAAATCAAAAATAATGTTTTTGAGGTTCCAATATTTTATATCTTAATAATAAATAGCCAAACAAGAATATTTAGACAGTTTATTTGAGGAAACATTCAGATTTTAGAAATAGACAATAAAATACATTTTTCTACCATATTTTACAGAAGAAATCAATTTTCTTTCAAAATTTTGTTATTGAGCTGTGAGATACATAAAATATTCAAAGCTTCGGCCTGCATATTGGTAAATTTTCATAGAAGTATGCACCTGAATAACTACTACCAAGATTAAGATATAGAACATTTTTTGTACCCAAAAAGAATCTGCAAGGTCCAACCGTAGTCAATACTTACACCAGACACCAGTTAAATATAGCTACTGTTCTAATTTTCTTTTTTCAACCACTTTTTGATTTCACCTGTTCCTGAACTTCATATAAATGAAATCATATACATTAATAGATCGCTTCTTAGAGAAATAACGAAGATTGGAAGACAGTGAGAGGACATATTTAAAGAGACACAAGAAAAATAAATCAAAACTCAACCAAGAATTCTATATCTGACAAAACCATTTTCCGTGAATGAGTGAGACATTAAGTTATTCCCGATAGACAAAATGAATGGGGAGCATTCCTAGTAGGCCTAACTTACTAGAAATGCTGTATGTATAAAGATACATAATGTGGCAATAACAGAATAATTGGAGAAGACAGAGATGTCGATGTAGAGGAACAGAGTTCTTATATATTACTGAAGCAAATTTAATTTGTTTCCCACTAAGTTTTTACAAGTGTAATTTGTTCCTTGCAATCCTCAAGGTAGCCATTAAGAAAATAAATTCTAAAATAAGCACAATTCTGCTCTCTACTTCTATACAATCAATGTTTTAGCCTTCACAAATGAGTGAGTACCTGTGGTACTTAGAGTTCTTTCTATGCCTGAATTATTACACTTATCGCAACATCCTCCAGACTCATCTATGTTGTCACGAATGACAAAGTTTCATTACTTTTTAAAGGCCAGATAGTAGGCTATTGTGTATAAATGCCACATTGTTTTAATTCATTTATCTGTTGATGGGCATTTAGGTTGATTCCATTCTTGGCTACTGTGAACAGGGTTTCAACATGCATTGGCATGCAGAGATCTCTGATATTAATAATTTTTATTTCCTCCTTCCCTCCTTTCTTTTTTTTCATTTTTTTTTTTACATAAATACTCAGTAGTAAGATTGCTGGATCATATGGATGCTCTAATTTCAACTTTTCATACAGTGTCCATATTGTTTTCCATAATGGTGCTACTGATTTTACATTCTTACCAGTGTACAAAAACATATAAAAAGTGCTCTTTTCTCCATATGAACTCTAGCATTTGTAATATTTTGTCTTTTTAGTGATAGTCACTCTAATTGGTGTGAAAATATATCTCATGGTGGTTCGGTTTGCTTTTCCCGGACGATTAGTGATGTTGAATATTTTCCCACATACTTTTTGACCATTTATGTGTCTTCTTTCGAGAAATGACTATCAAAATTCTGTGCTCATTTTTAATAGACCGGACAAATATAATGAACAAGAATTATATTTATTGTACATTCCTTCCATTTTTATTCTAGCTTCAGGCGGGATACACACGTATTCATTGCATGAACATACGGTGTCGTGGTGAGGACTGGGTCTCACACTCCTAGGATAGTGTCCCGCAGGTAGTTTGTGGACAGAACACCCTCTTCCTCCCCCAGGTGTCTATTACTTCCATCCTTGTGTCCATTTAGCTCCCACATATGAGTGAGAACACAGCGATATTCGGTTTTCTGCTTCTGAGCCAGTTTACCTAGGATGATGATCTCCAGCTCTATTTATGTTGCTGCAAAGGACGTGGTTCCATTCTTTTTTATGGCTGCGTGGTATCCGTGGTGTATATAGACCTCATTTCCATTATCCACCGGTCGGGGGAGGGGCATTTAGGTTGGTTCCACATGTTTACGATTGTGAATGGTGCTGCGATGAACACGCGGGTGTACGTGTCTTTTTTATATAATGACCTCTCTTTCTGAGGGTAGATCTAGTAGTTGGATCAAATGATCAATCTACTTTTAGCTCTTTGAGTGAACTCCATACCCCTTTCCATAGAGGTTGTACTGATTTGCATTTCCACCTACCATGTATTCGTGTTCTTTCCTCTGCATCCACTTCAGAATCTACTGTTTATTTACTTCTTAATAATAGCCATTCAGACTGGTGTACAGTTGTATCTCATTGTTGCTTTTTATTTTAAAGATGTAGGGTGCAATTTAGAACTAGGTAGCCAAATGTTTATTGTGTAGGTAAACTTTGGGCCCCACTTTACCTGCTTTGAGGTCTGGTACATTTATGGATGAGTTGTGTCTCCCACCCCGGCAGTTACCTGCTACTGCCAATCCCTTTCTTACAGTACTATGATAATTGTTCATGGTCCGCTTATGAGTGAGAACATGTGGTACTCAGTTCTTTGTTTCTGTGATAGATCACTCAGTATTACAGACTCTAAGACCACCTAAGAACAAATTACTTCGAAGTTCATAATTGTGTCCTTCTTTATGGCTGCATAATAGTCCACCATGTATATGTACCACATTTTAAAATTCCAGTCCAGTCTTCTTTTGATGGACAGCACGATTGGTTCCATGTTTTTGCTATTGTGAATAATACTGCAATAAACGTGTGTGCAGCCATCTTTTTCATAGAGTGATTTGAGCTCCTCTGGGGATATTCCCAGAAGGGGGATTGAGGGGTCATATGGAAGGTCGAATTTTAGTTCTATTAGGAATCAACAAACTGTTTTCCACAGAGGTTGTACTAGTTCACACTCCCATCAACAGTGAAGAAGTGTTCCCTTTTCCCAGCATCCTCTCCAGCATCTGTTGTCTTTTGTGTTGTTGATGATGATCATCCAGGCTGGAGATAGATGGCATCTCAGTGTGGTTTTGATTCGCATTTTTTTGATGATTAGTGAGGCTGAGCATTTTTTCATGTGTCTGTTGGCTGCTCATAGGTCTCCTTTTGAGAATTGTCTATCCATATCTTTTGCCCACTTTTTAATAGGGCTGTTTGGTTCTTTTCTCTCAGCATATCTGAGACCCTTATGAATCTTGAATATTAGAACTTTGCTAGATGTACAGTTGGCAAATATTTTTTTCCATTCTGTGGGTTCTCTTTATGATTTCTTTTGCATTGCGCAAACTGTACTGTTTCAGGAGGTCCTTCTTGTCTATCTGATCTCTTATGGCATGTGCCCTTAGGGTTTTGATCAGGAATTGGTTGTCAGTTCCAATTTCCATAAGGGTGTCTTCTGCATTTTCTAAGTTTCTTATATTTTGAAGTTTTACATTTAGGTCTTTGATCCATTTAGAGTTGATTTTTATGTATGGCGATAAGTAGAGATCTTGTTTTAATCTTCTGCATGTGATCAGCCGGTTTTCCTAGCGCCATTTACTGAATAAATTCTCCTCTCAGTGGTTGTTAGTAGTGGCTTTGTCCAAAGATTAGTTGGTTGAGAATTTGAAGTTTTGTTTCTGGAAACTCTATCCTGTTCCTTTGGTCTATTTGCTTGTTCTTGTACCAATACCATGCTGCTTTGATTATTGTAGCCTTATAATAATGTTTAAAATCTAGAAGTGTGATATCTCCCACTTGTTTCTTTTGTTGAGGATTGTTAGGGCTACTTGTGGTCATTTATCTTTCCATATGAATTTCTATATTGTTGTTTCTAGGTCTGAGAAGAAGGATGCTGGAAATTTAATGGGTATTGCATTAAATCTGTAGGTTTCCTTGGTTAGGATGGACACCTTAACAATGTTGATTGTTCCAGTTCACAAGCATGGAATATTTTTCCACTTGTTTGTGCCATCTTTGATTTCTTTGAGCAAAGTTTTATGGTTTCTGTTGCAAAAGTCTTTCACTTCTTGGGTTAGGAAGATGCCAAGGTATTTCGTGTGTGTGTGTGTGTGTGTGTGTGTGTGTGTGTGTGTGTGTGTGTGTGTCTGTCTGTCTATTG
>NW_007246642.1:78993-94241 GCF_000164805.1 Carlito syrichta | reverse complement strand
AGTTTTCAGAGGAAATTGTCCAATTTCTGTCTGTTTAGCAGCATGTTGGATATGGGTTTATCGTAAATGGCTCTTAATATTTTGAGTTAGGTTCCACCTTTGCTAGGTGTTCAAGGGTTTTATCAAAAAGGGATGCTAGATTTTATAAAAAAAAAAAATTTTCAGCCAGGCTCAGTGGCTCAGTCTGTAATCCTGCACCTTTGGGAGGCTGAGGTGAGTGGATTGCCTGAGCCCGAGGGTTCGAGACCCGCCTGGACAGCGAGACCTCATCTCTACAATAAATCAAAAAATCAGCCGGGCGTGGTAGCACGCGCCTGTAATTCCGGCTACTTGGAAGGCTGAGGCAGAAGGATCGCCGGAGTCCAGCAGGTCGAGGCTGCGGTGGCCGAGATCGGCCACTCCACTCTAGTCTGGGCGACAGAGTGAGACTCCAACTCAAAAAAAAATTTTTTTTTTCTGCGTCTAATGATAAAATTATGGAGTTCTTGTTTTCACAACTATTGATATATTGAACTACATCTATGGTCTTGTGAGTGTTGAACCATTCTTGCATCCTGGGGATGAAGCCTACCCTCATGGTGGATGATTTTTGAGATGTGTTGTTGGATCTAGTTTGCTAGAATCTTGTTGAGAATTTGTGCAACTATGTTCATGAAAGATATTGGCCTGTAGTTCTCCGTCTGTTTGGGAACATTACCCGGTTTGGGTATCAATGTGATATTAGATTCATAAAATGATTTGGGAAAAGTTCCATTTTCTCAGTTGCCTGTAATATTTTTGGTAGGATTGTTTTCAGCTCCTCCTTGGTTGTTTTATAGAGTTCTGTTGGAAACCCATCTGGTTCAGGTCTTTTTTTTTTGGTAGGCTGTTTTCTTATGATGAAGTCAATTTCCTAGATTGTTATTGGTATTTTTCGGGTCTCGATTTCTTCTTGTTTCAACCCTGGGGAGTTGTGTGATGACAGAAAGTCCTTCATTTCATTCATGTTTTTGAGTTTGTTTCCACACATGTGTACATATTAATCTCTGATAATCTTTTGTATTTTGGGGGGATTTATTTGTGACTTGATCTTTTGCATTTCTGATTGTGTTTACTTGGGGGCTTTTTCTTGGTCAGTCTGGCTAGGGGTCCATCAATTTTGTTTATCCTTTCAAAGAACCAGCTTTTTGTTTTGTTGATTCTTTTCTATTTTATTTTTTCTTCTATGTCCCGTATTTGGGCTTTCATTTTGGTGATTTGAATTCTTCTGCTGCAGTTAGGGCTTTGGTGGTCTTGCTTTTCCAGCTTCTTTAGGTGATTTGTTAGGCTGTTAGCTTGTGATCTCTCCATTTTCTTCATGTGTGTTCGTAGAGATATGAATTCCCTTCTTGGTATTGCTTTCATAATATTCCAGAGATTTTGATAAGGTATTTCTTCATTTTCATTTGTTTCCAGGACTCTTTAAATTTCTGTTTTGATTTCTGTGTTGACCCAGGAGTTGTTCAGCATCATGCTGTTTAATGTCCATGTCTCTGTGGGTTTTGGTGGAACTTTGTTGGTGTTGATATTTATTTTTGTTCCACTGTGGTCTGAGAAGGTGCATGACAGTATTTCAGTCTTATGGAATTTGTTTGTGCTTGCTTTATGACTGAGGATGTGGTCGATATAAGAATGTTTTCTATGTGGTGATGAATAGAATGTATATTCCATGGTAGTTGGGCAAGTGATCTTAGGTATCAATTAAGTCCATTTGGTCAAGCATCGAATTTAGTACCTGGATTTCCTTGTTGATTTTATTTATTTATTTATTTAGGCCTCAATGATCTGCCCAGGGTTGTTAGTAGAGTATTTAAATCCCCAACTGCAATAGTGTTAGAGTCAATATCCTTTTTTAGTTTGCTTAGAAACTGTTTTATAAGAGTTCGTGCTCCTATGTTGGGTGCATATATGTTTAGGATGAATATTTCTTGTTGATGGATTGAAACTTTTATCATTATGTAGTGACCTTCATATCTTTTTAAAGTTTTCATAGCTTCAAGGGTATTTTGTCTGATATTAAGATTGCAACTCCTTCTATCTTTTGCATCCTGTTCATCTGAAAATTTGTTTTCCATCTTCTTACTTTGAGTCTGCGAGTGTTCTTTCTGGTGAGATGAGTCTCTTGGAGATAGCAAATTATTTCAATTTGTTTTTATATCCAGTTTGTCATTCTATGTCTTTTCAGTGGTGTATTTAGTCCATTCTCATTCAGGCTAATTCTTGAGATATAAGAGTTTATCCCTTTCATGAAGTTCCTATAGAGTTTCTTGTTATTGTTGTTGTTTGTTGATTTGTTTGTTGACTTTCTTTGCATTTTGGGATTGATTTATGTGTATTTTTAGTCTTTTTCCTGCTTTCTTGGAAAGGGCATGGTCATTGTTTTTTCTTTCTTTCTTCTGTGTTTAATACTTTCTTCAGTGTTTCTTGCATAGCTGGTCTGGAGGTGGTATAAACTCTTAGGGAATGAATGTCTGGGAAGGCTTTAAAACTTACCTTTTTGAGTAGGAAATTTTTAGTTGAAATTGTTTATCTTTGAGATCTTTAAAATTGGACTCCTGTCTCTTCTATTCTGTAGTGTTTCTGTAGATAATTCTGCTGCTATTCTAATTGGTATTCCCCATTTGGTAGTCTGACCTTTCTCTGTTGCTGCCTTTAGGATTTTTTTTATAATATCTACTTTGTGTAAGCAAATTGCTATGTGTTAAGGAGTTGGTCTTCCCTTCTGATGTCTTGCAGGGGTTCTCTGAATCTCTTGTGTTTGATTGGTCACATCTTTGATGAGATGAGGGATGTTTTGTTGGACAATTTCATGGAATGTTTATTCCAGGATGGTCTCTGTTTATCTGCCTCAGAGAGTCCAATTCATCTTTGTTTCAACCTCTTGATATAATCACACAACTTTTGGAGATTTTGTTTTTGTTTTTAAGCTTCTTTTTATGTTTTTAACAGTTTGGGTTAGTTCCAAATGCTGGTCCTCAAGTTCTTAGATCTTTCTTCTGCTTGGTTAATTCTGCCTTCCAGGTTTATCAGTTTGTTATTTATTTTGTTCACTGTATTCTTTATTGCCATCATCTCAGTTATCAACTCCTTCATTCTTTTCTTGTGTCTCTCCTCATTTCTATTTATTCTCTGTATTAACATCTGGGTTTGTGGTTTGAGACCATTTGTTCTGGGGGCTCCTCATGGTTTGAGTTCCAAAATCTGTGTTTTCAGATGCTCTTTTCCTAGGGAGCTGTATGGGACCTGTACTCTTTCATTGGTTCTTTTTCATTTTTGAAAGCTTTCCTCCCCCTCTTTCCCCTGTCTTTAGTTCTGTTGTTCAGTGATGGGGGAGATAGCTTTCATTTCTGTTGGCTCCATTTCCTATTCTTCCTTAAGTAGATCCTATGGATTTCTTCCATTCTGAAGCCAGACTGGAGTTGGAGGACTGTACTTTTTGCAGTTTTGAGATTTGATTAAGGTGTGGATGGGGGGAACTGTAGTTCAGAACACAGTATCTGCTGACAAGTGTGTGGGCCTCCTGGAGCCCATTTCTCACTGCCTTGCTATCTATCCCTGTGGTGAGGGTTCATGTGTGCCTCTTGAATGCAAAGTGAGATAGGACAGACAAAGGAAGGAGGGAGACAAATGGAAGGTGATGGAAAGAACAAGAAGAGGGAAAACAGACAGGCATACCAAGTAACAAAGAAAAACAGAAAAACAAAAAACCCAAACATACAAGCAATCATGCTATTAACAAACAAAAAACCCTGTTGATGTACTCATTCTCAAAAATACCCATACACAAACAGAAAAATCTTTAAAAAACAATAAAATAACAAAGACAAAGCAAGTATGAAGACATCAAAACAAACAAGCAAACAAACAAAAACCCCAGAAAGTAAGAAGAAGAAAAATAGGAGCTCCCTCTGTGGCCATTTCTGGAAGTTCAGGTTTCTTTTCCAAGCACTGCTGTGCCCTTTCTGGCTGCCACCATGTTGGGGAGTGGCTCCAGTCTCCAGCCTGTTCCCTCCACTCTCAGTGTAGGCCAGTGGGGTGGCTCTCAACATGGGCCAGACACCCCATGGACGGCTGTAGAAGGAGGGTTTGTCAGATCTGGACTCACCCAACTCATCTGCTGCTGCTGCTGCTCCTGCTGCTACCAAGTCTCCCACTCAGATCAGACATGTCTGTGCCTGGCCCAGCATGGGAAAAGAGTGTCTGTCTCTCCGGGTCTGATTCTGGGTCCCAATGGGGTGCAAAGAGAGCCTCTGGGTTTCAGGTTTCGGGTTTGACAGCGCTGGGCAGGACAATGCAGGTCTCTGCCCATCTGGGACAGAGAAAATGATAGTGGTTGGTGTCTCCTCACTGGCAGCAGGGCTCAGTTCCAGATTCCCTCACCTGTCTTTTCCACAGTTCCCTCTGTCAGTGCCCAGCTTGCTACTGCAGGTGATGATGTGAACCAGGTGCCAGGAGCTGAGAAGCAGCTGATCTCTGCTGCCTCCTCCCAAGAGAACCTCAAGAATGGGAGACAATCCTGTGCTCTGGAGGCTCCAATCTCAGGGCCGTGGTGGATTGCAGTCACCTCTGGAGGGGAGCCATGGGTGCTTGAACCTGTATCTCCTACAGACGGACTTTTACTCGCCCACCAGCAAGCACCCCCTCATGCAGACAGTCTTTATGGACACTCACTTCTGCAGAGACTCTCATACTCTGACCAACTGCATCACCATCTTCGTTTAACTCCTCATTGTGGTTTCGATTCCCAGTTCTCTGATGATGAGTGATGTCAAGCATTTTTTCATATGTCGGCCACTTGTATTTCTTCTGAGAGATGTCTGTTCATGCGATTTGCCCACTTTTTAACGGGTTATTTTTTCTTACTGATTTGTTGAAGTTCTTTGTAGATTCTGGATATTAGTTCTTTACCAGATGTATAGCTTACTAATATCTTCTTCCATACTATAGGTTGCCTGTTTGCTCTGTTGATTATGTCTTTTGCTGTGCAAAAGCCTTTCTGTTTAATGAAGTCTCACTTATTTATTTTTGTTTTAGTTGCATTTACTTTGGGGGTTTTAGTCATAAATTCTTTGCCGAGCCTGATGTCCAGAAGTGTTTCTCTTAGGTTTTCTTTTAGAATATTTACGGTTTCAGATCTGATATTTAAGTCTTTTAATTCTTCTTGAGTTAATTTTTGTAAATTGGGAGAAAAAGGAATCAAATTTCATTTTTCGGCATGTAGCTATTCAATTTTCCCAGCATTTACCGAATATTTCAAAGATCTGTTTGTTATAAGTATTTGGGTTTATTTCTGAATTTTCTATTATGTTGTACTGGTCTGTGTGTCTGCTCTTGAACCAGTGCCATGCTGTTTTGGTTACTATCATCTCGTAGTATAATTTGAAGTCAGGCAATGTGATGCCTCCTGCTTTGTTCTTTTTGTTTAGGATTACTTTGACTATCTTGGCTCTTTTTTGGTCCCATATAAATTTTAAGATTTTTTTCCTAATTCTGTGAAAAATGTTTAGTTTGATACAGATTGCATTGAATCCATAGATTATTTTAGGCAATACGGTCATTTAAATAGTATTGATTATTTCAATTCATGAGCATGGGGCGTTTCTCCATTTGTTTGTGTCCTCTGCAATTTATTTCATCAGTTTTGTAGTTCTCTTTGTAGAGATTTTTCCTTCTTGATTAAATATATTCCCAGGTATTTTGATTTTTTTGGCTGCTATCGTAATGGAATTGAGTTATTGATTTAATTATGTTTGGTCATTATCGGTATATAGCAAAGCTACTGATTTATGTGTATTGATTTTGTATCCTGAAACTTTGCTAAATGCATTCACCAAGTCCAGGAGTCTTTTGTAGGAGTCTTTAGGGTTCTCTAGGTGTAAGATCTTACTGTTAGCACACAGAGATAGTTTGATTTCTTATTTTCCAATCATTGATTTTTCTTGTCTCATCACTCTGGCTAAGACTTTCTGTACTTTGTTGAATAGTAGAGGTGAAAGTGGGCATCCTTGCCTTTTTTCAGTTTTAAGGGGGAATTTGTTCAACTTTTCTCCATTCAGGATGACACTAGCTATGGCTGTGTCATACATAGCTCTAATTATTTTGAGAAAAGTTTCCCCTATGCTATTTTGCTGAAAGTTTTTTTTTTTTTATCATGAAGGGCTGCTAGATTTTATCAAATGCTTTTTCTGCATCTATGAAATGATCATATAAGTTTTGTTTTTAATTCTGCTTATGTAATGAATCACATTTTTTGACTTGTATACATTGAACTGCCCTTGCATTCCTGACATAAAGCCCACTTGTTCATAATGTATTTTGTTGAGGATTTTTGCATCTATGTTCATGAGGGATATTGGTCTGTAGTCGTCTTTTTTTGTTGGATCTTTTCCCAGCTTTGGTATCAGAGTTATCCTGCTTTGTAGAATGAGTTAGGGAGGATTCCCTCTTTTTCAGTCTTGTGGACTTGCTTCAATGAAATTAGTACCAGCTTTTCTTTGAATTTCTGGTAGAATTCAACAGTGAGTCCATCAGGTCCCGAACTTTTTAGGTTATTGTTGGGAGATTTCTAATTAATCTTTCAGTCTTGCTCCTCATTGTTGATTTTTTCATGGTTTCTACTTTTTTCTGATTCAAGATTGGAGATCGAATGTTTTCAAGAATTCACCCATTTCCTGTAGATTATTTAGTTTGCTTGCATGAAGGTGTGCATAATCATCTTGGATGAAATTTTGGATTTCCATTGTAACAGTTATAATGTCTGATTTTTCATTTCTTATTGAGCTAATTTGAGTTTTCTCTCTTTATTTCTTAATTAATCTAGCTAGTGGTCTATTAATTTTTTTGTTTCTCTTTTCAAAGAACCATCTTTTTGTTTCATTGATCCTTTGTATTGTTTTTATTTCAATATTATTTAGCTCTGCCTTGATCTTGTTATTTCTTTTCTTCTGCTAGCTTTGGGTTTGGTTTGCTCATGTTTTGATAGTTTCTTGAGGTGTGATGTTAGGTTGTCAATATGTGATTTTTCAGTCTTATTAATTTAGGCCTTAATTGCTATACATTTTCTTTTGAGCACAGCTTTGATTGTGTCCCAAATAATTTGATAACTTTTTTCATTGTTATCATTGTTTCAAGGAAGTTTTAAATTTTCATCTTGATTTCATCGTTGATTCAAGGATCATTTCATTCAGGAGCAAATAGTTTAACTTCTATATCTTTGTTTGGTTTTGTGAGTTCTTCCTGAGGTTAATTTCTAGTTTTATTTTAATGTTGCCTGAGAAGGTGCTTAATGAGACTTGATTTGTGGCCTGTCGTATGGTCTAGCTTGGAGAATGCTTCTTGTGCTAATGAGAAATAGCTTTGAGATGGAATGTTTAGTAGATATCTGTTAGTTTCATTTCCTGTAGAGTTCTGCTTAACTCCAGTGTTTCTTTGTTGACTTTCTGCCTTGAAGGTCTGTCTATTTTTGTCAGTGGAGTGTTGCTCCCGAATGAAATTATCCTTGAGTCAACAATGAAATCAAGATGAAAATTTAAATATTCCTTAAAACAATGACAACAATCTGTCTATTGTTGTCAGTGGCCCCACTCCTTTCTGGCTTGTAGGGTTTCTCCCATGACTAATGTATTGCTGTCTGTCTTTTTTCTTTGGTTCTAGTAGAATTCATTTTATAAAGTTGAGGGCTCTGCTGTTAGGTGCATATATATTTAAAATTGTTATGTCCTCTTGTTGTATTAATCCCTTTATCTTTACATAATAGCCATCGTTGTCTTTTTGTACTGCTGTTAATTTTAAGTCTGTTTTATCTGATATAATGGCTACTTCTGCTCATTTTTGAATTCCATTTGTGTGAAATAGTTTTCCTCATCCCTTTGCTTGAGTCTATAGGAGTCTTTGTGTGTTAAGTGGGTCTCTTGAAGGCAGAAGTTATTTGAGGTGTCTATTTTTAGCCATACTGCCAGGCTATATCATTTTAGTGAGGTACTGAGACCATTTGTATTCAGAATTAATGATACGTAAGATACAATTCTATTCATCATACTGGTTGTTATATGGTTGCTTTGTTTATTTATTTTCTCTATTGTGTTGGTGTTTCATAAAGTCTATGAACTTTATGATTTCCAGCATTTTTCTACTGGTGCATTCGACCTTTTGTTTCGTGTTTAGGATTCCTTTGACTATTTCTTGTAGAGTGGTCTGGTAGTGACAAGTTCCCTCCATGTTTGCTTGCCTGTGAAGGACTTTATTTCTCCTTCATTTATCATACTTAGTTTTGTGGAATGTACAATTCTTGGCGGATAGTTATTCTGCTTGAGGAAATTGAAGATGGAGCCCTCTCCTTTCTGGCTTGTAGAGTTTCTTCTGAGAAGTCTGCTGCTAGTTTGATAGATTTACCTTTGTAAGTTATTTGATGTTTTTTTCTCATTTCTTTTAAAATTCTTTCTTGCACATTTACCTTGCATAGCTGGGTGATATATGCCTTGGGGAAGACCTTTATGGCAAATAAATTTGTAGGAATTCTTTGAGCTTCATGTATCAGTATATTTAGATCTCTGGCAAGACTGGGGATGCTTTCTTTCATTATTTTCTTAAATAGGTTTTCCAAACCTCTTACTTTCTCTTCTTTCTCAGGAACACCCATGATTCTTAAGTTTGGGCATTTTACATAATCCCACATTTCTTGGAGACTTTGTTCCGATCTCTTGAGTTTTTTTCTTTATTGTTGTCTGATTCAGTTAATTAAAAAGTCTTGTCTTCAAGTTCTGCAATTCTTTCTTCTGCTTGTTCTAGTCTACTATGAAGACTTTCCCCTACATTTTGTACTTCCTTCAATGATTCTTTCATTTCCAGAATTTCAGCTGTTTTTTTTAAAGGTATCTGTATCATTGAAGAATCATTCATGTCCTGAATGATTCTTTAAAATTTATGTTGGTTTTTAATTTTTTCCTGGAGCTCATGAACCAATTATATCATCAACCTTTTGAATTTTATGTCTGAAATTTCAACAATTTCATTTTAGTTAGGGTTACTTGCTGAAAAATTGGTGTGATCTTCTGGTCATGTTGGAGAACTCTGTTGTTTTCATATTATCATAATTATTTTCTGGCTCCTCCATATTTAGGTAGATGAGTTCTTATTTGAGGTTGATAGGAGGCTGACATAGATGCTGGAGTGTTCCCTTGGTTATATATAGCCTTGGTGTGGTGAATTTCTCAATTGCCTGATGTGACAGCCTGGTGGTGATGTCCATACTGGCTCACAGCATCCTGAGTGGCTGGAGTGGCTTGGAAAGTGTTGTTTGCTATGCTTGAGATCTGGCCTTCTCTAAAACTGAGGTATGGCATCCAATGTGGATGCCTGTGCTGTTGTTCTTTGGCCAGGAGATGTCAGTTGAGGGAAAGAGTCAGCAATGATTTGGACTGTAGGGTTTCTTGTGGTGGGTACTGCTCAGAGGATGTGCTTAGCCAGCCTAGGCCAAGAGCAGGGTTCTGGTGATCTTCCAAGTTTATTGTCTGTTTTGAGCCTTCTCAGATAGTGCGAGGGAAAGGAGATGAAGTTCCCCACAGGTGTGCACTCCTAGCTGCCCCAGTGGGGATTAGGAGGGAACCCCAGGCCACTGAAGAGATGCTGCTGTGGAAAGAAAGCCCAGAAAAGTTCATAAGGGGAGTGAGAGGTTGTTATGGCAACATGTCCCACTCTGCTGCCACCTTGGCCTCAAGCAATCTGCAATCTGACTGTCCAGATGCAGCTGGCCTTGGAGCCTCAGTGCTTCTCAGGCCACCCCCCCAGCCAGGAATTGTCTGCAACTGCCTTTGCAGTTGGAACCTACGTATTCCCAAGCCAACTGAAAGACAACTGCTCCACCCTGCAAGGGTTGAGTTCTTCGGAAATGGTGGCTGGCACTGCTCAAGGCACATCTCTATAGCAGAGCACAGGTGGGGGCAATGAAGCTTCCTGTTAGCGCTGGGGTCGCACAAGGTCCAGGGAGCCCTGCAACTTCATGGTAGGAGTGCAGAACTCCTGAATTTCCATCACTCACCTTCTCTGCACTGTGTCTGGAGGCTGTGGTAGACTATGGTGGTGCAGGGAAGAGGCTGTCCAGTTCCAGACCAGGTTGGAGGATTTTTCTTCTTCTTCTTTGCTCTAAGTGGTTATTATCACTCCTTTGGAGACTCATGGGGCATGCTGCTGGATCCATTCCTCTCTGAGAGCTGGGGAACCTCTCTCAATCTTGATTTACTCTGTAGGAGAAACTGACTCTAACTATATCATGTTGGACATTTTAATTAGAACCCTGTTGTACATTTTCAACACGCTATAAAACAGAATGTTCTCAATCCAAAGAGTAATACATGTTTGATCATTATACACTTTGCATATTTATCAAAGTAGCACTCTGTATACAATAAATACATGCAGTTATTACATGTCAACTAATAATAAAAGAAAAAATAAAAATACATAGAAAAAGAAATAAGACAATGACTGTGAAAGTGTAAACAAACAACAAATTACTTAAGGAGAAAAGAAGGCAGTAATGGAGGAATTGAGGACCACACTCAAACAAAAAATATATGACATATAATGAAAAAATAAAATGCCAGAAGAAAATATTTTCTTATCAGCAATTAATTTAAAAGCAAATTGGTTAAACTCTTCAATGAAACGGCAGAGATTGGCATAAATCATTAAAACAAAACAAAACACATGATCAAACTATTTACTTCTAGATCCAAAGACATAAAGAGTTTGAAAGTAAGACTGTAAGAGATATTTTACATAAATGGTAACCAAAATAAAGTTGGAATGCCTACATTAATGTGAGACCAAAAAAAACCAAAACAAACCTTAAAGTCCATTTTAAATAGACCAGAAAATTGTAAGAGATAAAATGGTACATTACGTATTGATAAAAAGATAAATACATCAATAAATCATAATTATAAACATACATGCACTTATCAAGAGAGCTCCAAAGCATATTAAATAAAATGGACAGAATGAATGGGATACTTGGCTGTTCTATAATAACAGTTGGAGATTTCAGTACCCCATTCTCAATAAAAGATAGAACAACCAGACAGAAGATAAATAAGAAAATAGAGAACTTGAACAACACATATAAAGAAACTTTCATCCAACAATAGTAGAATACACATTCTTCTTAGGTGTCCACAGAAAATTCTGCAAGATAGACTATATATTAGGTCAAAAAGAGATCTCAATACATTTTTTAAAAATTGAAGTCATTCAAAATATAGCACCTTCTCCTACTACATGGAACAAGACTAGACATGATTAACAGAAGTAATAACAAAAAATTTATGAATATATTAAAATAACCAGTGGGTCAAAGAAGAGATCACAGGGAAATTAAAAAATACCTTGGGAGAAGTTAAAGCCAAACATAACATACTGAAACTTATGGGATGCAGGAAAAACAGTGTTCAGAGAAATTAATAGCTGTTAATAACTCATTAAACAAGCCAAAAATATCAAATCAATGACCCTACTTTATGGTTTTTTTGTTGGTTTTTTTGGTTTTTTTGAGTTGGAGTCTCTGTCGCCCAGACTGGAGTGCAGTGGCTGCTCCCAGCCACCGCAGCCTCGACCTGCTGGGCTCCAGCGATCCTTCCGCCTCCGCCTTCCAAGTAGCTGGAACTACAGGCGCGTGCTACCACACCCGGCTAATTTTTGATTTATTATAGAGATGAGGTCTCGCCAAGTTGCCCAGGCAGGTCTCAAACCCACAGGCTGAGGCAATCCACTCACCTCAGCATCCCAAGGCGCGAGATTACAGGCTGAGCCACCGATCCCAGCCCGACTTTATGTTTTAAGGAACTACACAAAGATAACAAATTAAACCCAAAATAACAAAATAAAGGAAATGATAAAAATTAGAGAGGATATAAATGAAATGGAGACTAGAAAAACAATGGAGAAAAATCAGTAAAACCAAAATTTAGTTCTTTGAAAAGATCAACAAAATTAACAAACCTTTGGCAAGACTAAGACAAAAATAGAAAAGACACAAATAACTAAAATCTGAAATGAAATTAGGAACATTACTAGACAACCTTAGAGAAATAAAAGAAAGATTATAAGGGAATATTATGTATAATCGTACACCAATAATTTAAGTAACCTAAGTAAAATGAACAAGTTCTTACAAAAACACACAAAATACTGAAATTGACACAGGAAGAAATAGAAAATCTAAACAGATGTATAAAAATTAAAGAGATTAAAATCATAACACAAACTTCTAAAAAATAACTTTAGTACCAGATAGATGGTGACAGTAGTGAATTCTGCCAAGCATTTTTATAGAACCAATCACACTCAAGCTCTTCCAAAAAATTAGAAGGCAATACTTCTAACTCATTTTATAAGACCAATTTTATTCTGAAACCAAAAGGCAATATTCATGACTTTGGATTTGACAATGTTTTCTTAACATATGACACCGACATACATGCAATGGTATCTCAATATAGCCATTTCATCCAAAAATTTCACTCCTAGAATGCCTAGAAGAATTGAAAACAGGTGCTCAAACAAATATTTGTACGTGAATGTTCATAGCAGTACTATTCACACTAACCAAAAAAAGGCAGAAATAAATCTAAATGTCCATCAACAGCTGAATAGATAAACAAAATGTGATATATCTATACAATGGAATATTATTCAAGTATAAAAATGAATAAAGTACTTACACATGTTTTAACATAAAGAAGCCTTGAAAACATTATGCTAAGTAAAAGAAGACACAAACAAAAGGCCACACATTTTGTGATTCTGTTTATATGAAATATCCAAAATAAGCAAATCCATAGTGACAAACAGCAGATTGGTTGTTATGAGGAACTGGAGGAGAAGGGAATGGAAATGGCTGCTAAATTGGGTGTGAGGTCTCCACCCAATGAAGATGAAAAAGTTCCAGAAACTAGACATTGGTGATGACTGCATGCTGTTGTGAATGCACTTGATGCCACAGAAATGTACCCTTTGAAACAGTTAAAATAGTCAACTTTATGAGATGTGCATAAGAACAGCAAATAGAAAAAAAAAAACAACTCATCACACTTCACTTGTAGCTTTTTAAAAAAATAAAATAAAGGAAGAAAACAAAGAAACTTGGGAAGTAATTTGATAAGTCATTCTTTATATTTGCTTTCCACAAATTTCTTGCACTGGTTTTACTCACACTGAATTTGACAGAAAATGTGTAGGCTACCATTTTCAATCATACAAGCTAGTTTCTAATAGAGTCACTCTCCTTTTTTTAACTGGCATTTTATTAGTTTGCATCTAATTTAAAAATATTTCTTTATACATAAATACATATGTTCAAAACATATTTATAGATAAATGGGACTGGAACAAACAGTTTTGAGAAGAAGGACAGCTGATTCTAATTTACGTATTTTGGCTTTCAGAAGAGAGGCATGTGGACACGTTGAAGATCATTCTACTCCCAAGACTGTGTGGACACCACAGACATCTGCCACAATGTTTACAGACAAAATCTAGAGGGTGGGTAATTCACAAACTTTGTCTAGAAGCTTCAACTGTGAGTAATATGTGTACAGTGAGCTTGGTTTGCAAAACTTTCTTTTCATCTAAAATACGAACTCTATCTATACAAGGACTTTACATTATTCATAATTGAGTCCACAGTGCCTAGAACTAGTGCCTGGCACATAATAAATTCTCAATAAAAATCCCATAATCAAATAATGACTCAACCAAAGTCGCTTGCTTGTTTAACAAAAGACTAAAAAGTGTGCAAAAAGTTTTGAAAACAAACATCAGCGATGGATTACCTCCCCTATATAAATGCTTTATAATAATATAATATGCTTTACAATTCCATATTGCTTTTCATTTTGCAATGCGTGTCTTTCTGTAGGATGCACTTGACCTCAAACTCTATAAACATACTTTGATATGTTTGTACTATATATTAAGGTTATGTACATGTATGGTAATAAATATTTGATTTAGGACTTTATGTCAGTTATTTGAAACTCTTTTAGAAAGACCTGCACAGTTCCCTAAGAAAATCAAAAGACACAATGCTTGGTGTTTTTCATTATTTTCATTCATTTATTTTGCAAGTTAAATGATGGGGCCAGCATTTTGCAAGTTAATAATAACATGAAAAAGATTTAAGTAGAATTTACAGAGTATCTTACACTTGTGTGCCATGTTGCTTTTGATTCTTAACATTGCTTGCACAAGCCCTTCTGTGAAGCTTGCAGACTATAAAATGTGATGGCTATAGGTATGTAGATTCTAGCTCACCAAAGAGTAAATTACATACTTATTTTAAAAAATAGTTTCCATGCTAATGTCTGCCTTCAGTTACTTAGATCTTTCATTTAAAGTGCCTGTTTTTCTTGAAGCTTCACTTGTGTGGTCTGACCAAGTGTAAACTGTCCTCAGAGCGAGTGAAGGAGGAAAAACACAATTACTTCAGCTATTTCCAAGCAAGGGAAATATATACTTTGTATGCCTTTTATTTCACTCAAATTAAGAGCAGGCATTTGACACTCTATCAGCATTTTGAAAACCAGCCGGTATGCTTATCCTAGAGAAACTGTAGAGAATAAAAAGAATAAAGGTTATGAGAAAAAAAAAAATCTTGATTTAAGAATCAATGTGGCCACTTTTGGACTGTGAGATCTTGGACAACTGCCTTTACCATTCTTGGCCTCTATTTTCTTTTTGGTCAATACGGAAAATAGTAAGACCCATGGGAAAGTGGTAATAAAATGTTAGTGTGATAGTTTTACAATATGATACTAGTAATTGTTAGGATCTTGTAAAGTTCTCCAATATGGACGTAAAGAATATGCTGACTTCATGAAAGCATAAACAATCCTAATTTTTAGACTAATTCTTCGTCTTCACAGTCTCATTCTCTCCCATTTTCAGCAGTCATCACAACATTTAACAGCTTTCGTGGTGGTGAAGCAGAAATTATTTTCCAATTGCTGATAAGTTCCCAAAATCTTATGCTATGAATCATCTAAGACGATTATTAATTCTTTACTTTCAAAATTTTTCCATATTTTGAGTCATTTTATGTTCATTACTGCTAAACTAATCTACTAGCCAGTTACCCAGAGACGGGGCAGCAGTTGTCTCAATCTAGGTCTGCAAATCTCTGAGGCACAGCTACACTTTGCTTTTCATGGCAGTTTTTTTTTTTTTTTTTTTTTTTT